>NW_012130156.1:601362-605060 GCF_000143395.1 Atta cephalotes | reverse complement strand
ATATTAGTAAATAGGTTATACGACTGACTAATCCGTCACATAGATTACTCCCACAAGATCATATTATATGCCTACGAAAGGGCCGCCCAATCTATGACAAGTGGATCTTCCTGTTTTGTAGACTGGTCTATATTCCATCATATTGGCCCGTATTCAGACTAAAAAACAGTGTTTCTCATCAAACTCTTTTATACTATTATCTATGCTTTAATTTCTTATACTTTAATTTTTTATTAATAAAAAACTATCCACATGTAAGCTATCTTTTAATATCACTGTTAAGGATGTAACGGATAATGATTTCGGATCGGATAATTCGTCATTTATTGCTACCAGATAACCGGATTTTCTCCATCAATTGCATAAGGAGATTAAAAAATTGAAAATCTAATTGTTTTTCATAATAAAAAAAAGGATTTCTTTATATAATATATATAAATTATTATAAATTATTATATATAAATAATTATATATATAATAAATTATTATATATAAATTATTATAATGTTATGTTGTAAAATTTTAAGAACTAATATTTACTAAATATTCAATATTTTATTTTATTGATTTTTAATATAGTTAATTTTTTAAATTATCAATTGTAATATATCAATAAATTTAATAAAAATCTATTCTATATAAATTTTATTAAAAATCAACAATATCTGCATTAAATTTATCTAAAGCATTAAATATCTTACGAGTTAGTCTAGTAAAACTAAATACTTTGAAAACTAAATACTTTGAAAAAAAGAACGAGCAAGATATTTCAAATTTAGATCTTATATAATATAATAATTTTTTGTTAACCAAAATATAGAAGAGAACCATACAGTATTAACTGGCGTACATTGAGTACTGACTGAAAAGTCTACATTGAAGAGAAGCGCCAATTGATCACGTGATTCAGAGCAAAAAGAATTATTCTAGCCAATTACAGAGAAAATCACATAAGTGATTAGTTGACGCCTATCAAAGCCGTGTTTTTTTTTTTTTACTACGAGTTATTAAAAATATGTAGTTCACTTGAAATTTTCAGTACTTGCAACGAATAACGGAACATTATTTATGCAAATTGTGAAAAACGACTTTTCACAATCCGGCTGAATAGTCAAATTATATTTCGGCCAGATGGTCGAATTTGAATTGTAAAAAAAAGGCCGAATAATTACCGGATAATTATCAGATATCCATTGCATCCCTAATCATATTATACTGTCTTTTTTCACTTAGGAAATTCTTATATAACTGTCACGTCAGACATATGAGAACTCGATCGATATCGTATTAAAGTCCCGAGTAATTCAAATCAAATGTTAGTTAGTTGTGTCTTGGTAATCTATCAAGAGACATAACATGTATGATATAAGATCCATATATCGATATTATAGACATTGATACTATCTCAAAGCATAATTTAACAACCATATGTATGTCCTATAAACGCATTTAAAGACCTAGATAGAAGTATATAGTATAATTTTCAATAATAAACTGATTACCTTTTTTTATAATGAAACTAAAAATGTTTACATTCAATAGATGTACCTATATATGTTAAAAAATCTAAAATCATTAAACACATTCTAAAATACATTTATAATTAATATTGATTTTGCAATTTTTTTTTAGGCAAAATACTTTTTGAATATTTTAATAGATAATATAATATACATATGTATATCATACTTGTAATAATCAATGGATGAAATAGTCCTACTGAGAATGCAAAAACGCGATTGTTACTCATAGAAGTTCGTAATGCGTAGATGATCTATTCATTCAGCACATCACAAACCCAAGTTCTATAAATAGTTTTGCGCCATTGAATGAGATGAGTTCTAAGAAGACAAGACACGTCTTCTCCGATACAAACGCTTCTGACTCGTTAGAAACAAGAATATAGTGTAGGTGGTCGCAATAGGACGAAGAGCACGTAGAGCACAACATGAATAACAGTGTCAAGAAAGTAATAGAATAAAACTAAAAAAAACACACTCGATAAATGTTGTTATCAATTTTACATCAATTGTGTATTTTGTTAAACGTATAAATATTATGTAATAAACATGTATATTATAATAATTCTTTCTAATTAAAAGTTAGATATGTGATATATTGTTGACGATATCATATCTGTCGCTTTGTACAGTGCTAATTCCCAATAACCATTACTTTGTTACTAGATTATGTAATAAATTTGTCATTTGCAAACTATATTTAATTTTAATATAATCCTAATGTAATTTAATATAATCCTAATAAAATTCATGTATTTAAAAACTCTCCAATATTTTAGTTATTATTAAATATTAATATAATATTTCATAATTTAATAGAATTATTTCCTTTCTGATATTATTTCTGCTAATTATTTAAATAGTCGTTACATTATTATACATTAATTGCTATATATATTTATAAATAGCTCTTATTATTTATAAATAATTTATGTCTTCAAAGAGAAAGAAAGAGATAGAGAGAGAAAGAGAGAGAGAGAGAGAGAGAGAGAGAGAGAGAGAGATATTCTGTTATTTTATAATTTTATCTCTAAAAGCGATATGAAGATGCTTATTGTATCATCGCGACAAATCAATTTTATCATTCACATTTATATTCTTCGAGATTACAATTTCCCGTTCTCTTTTCCGTGCATGTATATGTTTACACAAACACAAAATATAAATATCGAATTAAATATATTAATTATATATATTAATTATATATATTTATATTATATATATTTATATTATGTAAATTCGATAAAATTATAAATTACATATATGATATTTATATAAATATTGATATCGTGAACATCCACACGAATTTGAGATATCCGATTAGGAAAATTCCTTAAATTAATAAATTGAGTAAATTAATTCAAGTTTATTAATTATAGTCGAGTTTATTAATTATTAATTAGAAAATGCAATAAAGAAAAGGAAGAGTAATTAAAATCTATCATTATTTAAATCAGACAAAGACATCAAAATGCCTAACAAATTTTAAAAATCTAACAAGTATCTCATGCAAAATCTTATGTTTCACAGTTTCAATTTGTGTTTTTAATTAGAAAATCGAAAAAATTAGAAAATCGGAAATTTATCAATTATTAAAATTGCACGTAGATACCTGCAAACAAGAATTTATTATACTTATGTTTATTTCTATCAAGTAATTTAATCAGGTCAACTAATTCTTTATCTTTATCTAGTTCTAAATATTAAAAAAAGATGAAGAATAAATTAAACCGACATTAAAGTTAATTTATGTTACATCGATAGGAACAGAGCATCCTATGTATAGTAATCGAAAGCGGCGCGTCAAATCGATTTACAGAATCAATCGCGTAATTAGCGATGGTTGCATCAGCTGAAGCCAAAATCAATTGGCGTATGTGTGAGTATCATGTACATAGCCGTTGCGCCACATATAGCTTGTCGTGCATGTATGTATTCGCGCGCAAACAGCACGCATAACATAGGTAATACGATAGCTATGTAGCGCAGAGTTACGCGAACCTAATAATACGTCTGACGGCCGTCTAGACGGGACTACATGAATGCGGCACATCGTTGCGTGTGTAATCCCGCGTACGCACGATCGTACGTACTTACACGTGACCACCACTCGTCGTCATCCTCGATGTAACGCCATGTACATACCATTGCGAAAGCGAGTTACGTGACATAACTGCT
>NW_012130156.1:596729-598755 GCF_000143395.1 Atta cephalotes | reverse complement strand
TATATATATATATATATATATATATATATATATATATATATATATATATATAATGTTTTAGACTATTGCGTTCATGAAAAGAAGCATCTTGTGGATATTATATATCTCTTGTAGAGAATACCATAGAAGAGTAACTATGTACATCGTTAGAGCCGGACTGTCGGATTGCACAGGTGATCACAGTGAACGTAGATGAATGGATCGTATAGCGTGGGCAGCAACGACTATAATCCTTGCTGGCATGTTCTCCCTTATCGTTTTCCCTCTCACTCTTTCTTTCATTCTTTCTCTTTCTCTCTGACTTCATTTCTTCCTTTCCCCCTCTTCTCCTCTTCCTTTTTCTTTTCCTGTTTTCGTTTCCTCTTTTTCTCTTTCCTTTTTCAGCGAAAGACAACGCACTTTGTCTTTTACTCCCGCATATCCAGTCTTTTATTCTTGAGTAGTTGTATGGTAGGCATGTGTTGGCCTCCTAGTTCTGTAATACTTACATAGCAGGCGAATGATTTGTTCCATCTATACATTCTTTAACTTCAATATCAAGCTCTTTCAATGTTATTCCATTCTTCATTTTTCCTCTTCTTCATTGATGTGAAAAAATCGCCTACGAAGCTTCTATCTCATACTACTATTACTGATACTTGAATGCTTTTTATTACTTTATATATCGTATTAAATATCACATAATTATTTGTAACATGTAATCAACTAGCGGCGTACGGATGCACTTGCAGAAGCATGTGTAATATTATATTAAATATCGATTCCTTAACGGTTCTCTTCGCTAATATTAGATGAATCTTGAAGTTTTCAATAATCGCACGCGAGCGATTGTTTATTAGCTGAAAGCTAACAAAATTATAACAATAAAATAAAAATTTCTTTTTCTTAGAAATAAGAACGATTTTATATAACACGTCACATCAAATACGCAAGAAATAAGAGAAAAATAAAAAATTTGAAAGACTTGGTGCGTTGGACGCATCGTGAGAAGAGAAATATGCACGTCGATAAGACGTATCGAGAAAATCCAAGAAGAATGAACTACAGAGTTCCATCCGCGCTATGGAACAGGGTAGAAACAATCAAGTTTTGAAGGGTTGACTCGGGCGGGGGCATCAAAGGTTGAACGAAGGGGCGAGCGGTTTCAACAACCCTACTGAGTGGCTATTAGGCACCCCAAGCCAAGCAAGAGCAATTTACTATAATCATTACTATTCAGAATCTCCGAGCCGAGAGGACCCATTTCTCTGTTCGTCTTTTGCCCTCTTCGGCCAAGAATATCCATAGCTTATGCAAGTACCAATGGTGGAAAATATCTGACCAATGCATAATCATGCGCATCTACACCAAAGTAACAAATGACACTTTCTAGAGTCTTCTAGAGTCTTCTAAATTTTATATGTACACATACATACGCACACATGCACGCACGCACGCACAGATATTGTACAGGATGTTTGATAAGTAATGACAAAACTTTCGCATAAGGGTAGAGCGGACTAAACTGAATCAAAAAATTCTTTAACATTTTGCAATTTTTTCAATAATTGATAAGATGTCAATCATTAAAAATTACCGAATATTGATTTTCAATAACATTTTCTTCAAGTATCAATTTTATAGAGAAACAGAAGAAATAAAAATTATTTATTTTCTTTTTATAGAGCTCTAAGAAGTTTTTCAGAATTTTTTTAGTTTTATCAACTTTTTAGTACTGCATTGTCTTATTTTTATCTCCAATATGAGAATATTCTGAAAAAATTCTTAGAGTTCTGAAAAGAAAATAAACAATTTCTGTCTCTTGCAGTTTTTTTTGTAAAATTGATACTATATAAATAAAAAATTATTTTCAATAATTTTCAATAATTTTTAGTAATTAATATCTTATTAACTATTGCAAAAATTGCAAAATGGCACAGGACTTTTCGACTCAGTCTGCTGTAACTGCCCATGAAATATTTGGTGATTATTTTGGGACATCTTGTATGTATATATATATATATATATATATATATATATATATATA
>NW_012130156.1:585868-590211 GCF_000143395.1 Atta cephalotes | reverse complement strand
GTAGTAGTAGTAGTAGTAGTAGTAGTAGTAGTAGTAGTAGTAGTAGTAGTAGTAGTAGTAGTAGTAGTAGTAGTAGTAGTAGTAGTAGTAGTAGTAGTAGTAGTAGTAGTAGTAGTAGTAGTAGTAGTAGTAGTAGTAGTAGTAGTAGTAGTAGTAGTAGCAAGAATAAGAGTTAAAGAGAAAGAAAATGTAGAAATGTTTTTACGAAATATAGAGATGTTTGAATGTGCAAATAATTGACGAAAAACGGCAAGAAGCGTGATTGAGCTTCTTGGAAAGTCTATCCAGACATAGCATAGAATGAAAGAGGCAGGTGTGTCTGCACAGGATGCAGCTGGAAAGCTGCATATGCCGTCTTTGCAAGATATCTTAACGTCTTTCCTTTTAATGTTTTTTCCTCCTGTCATATTTCTTACTCTTCTATTCTTCTCATGTCAAGAACAAATTATTGATTATTGATAAAGTTATTCGAGAAAATGTGTACTTTGCGTGAAAAATAAACATTAACAGTAAAAAATTTTTTAATATATAACGTAATGATTAGTCCAAAAATAAAAAAGTTACAAGTCTACATTTTACAAGTCTAAATTTTACCCGCATGCAAATATATGCCAACTATCAATGTATCAACTATCATTCGTACATAAACGTTGAGTGTGCATGGAGCCTTGCATAAAATGAAATCAGAACTGACTGGTAAAGTCTGCAGAGTAGAAATGATCAGTTCGAATTCGTCTACCTGCTTACCGGTCACAAAACACGATGTTTCGTGGACGTTTCACACTATCCTAAAAGTCTGTTTCATTCGGTGACGTCGAATGGCCGGACTCGAGGACTCGGTAAGTCTAGACTGTCGGCAGACATGGCAAAACAACGATATATTCAGCCGTTTCGCTCGCTGACCGCAGTCAGCGAATACTTTTACAACGGATGCTACTTCTAACGGAAAGACTCACTATGAGAAGAGAAAGAAGACAAATAGTATGAAACGTATTTACTAGAAATTTACAGACTTTTTTGATGTACATATAACCAAGGATGAAGACAAACTATTGATACATTTTTGCCGACATGCTTCTATTCTAAAATTATGATTGTTGTTTGTGGTTTCGTCTCAACATCACTTTTTTTGTGATTTTGATTGTCCTATCTATTGGTCTAGATGTAGATAAAGGTTTAAAAAAAAATATATGGTATTTCAAATACAAGAATACATATATTCGATATTCTTTCTTATAAATTGTATAAAATTCTATAGCTACGATAAATATATGACTATTACAACATTCACATACGCATATACATTCACATGCACATATGCGAAGATTAATTCAAAAGTAAATTTTCCTGCTTTAAGAAAAAGAGAAAAACAAAGGTTAAAAAATCTGAAAAAAATTTTTTAACTTATCACACTTTGATTATTTTTAAAAAAATCGATATTTTTTTCTGGAAAAAAACTTTTTTTACGACAACAAATGTGTAGGAAAAAATGACGAATTTACAAAAACAACCAAAGTGTAATAAGTTAAAATAAATTTTTTCAGGTTTTTAAACTCTTTGTCTTTCTGTTTTTTCTAAAATAAAGAAACTTACTTTTAGACTAACCCTCGTATAATACATGCGCGCACACAATACATAAATTTCATAATTGTTGCTCACCAATTCTTTTTTCTAAACTTGTTTTGATTCCTGTAGCCAGATTACGCATTCTTACTACACTTATATACGCAGCTTAATGTGAATGTAGAAGATGTGAATAAACGCGGGTAAATCCATCGAATTTGTATCCATATTCGCGAATACCCTCAAGAGAATTCAAGCAATTCATATTGTAATAAACGCTGAAGGAAGAATGGAAGGAGGGATAAAAACAATGAGCAAGCATGTTGTGACATATTGGAGAAGATAAACCATTATTCTCATTACTTTACTTTTTTAATTGCTTCTCTGTGCGCGCGCGCGCAGACACACGCACACACCCCCTCCCCACACACACACACACACACACACACACACGCGCGCGCGAGAGCAAGAATTGCGAAGTTAAATTCTTAAATTATGTTTATTATGTGTGCATACGTGCGTGTATACAATGAATAAAATATACATATTTATTATTATGATAAACCAAACTTTTATCAGTACTTTATCAGTAATTTATGCTGCATTCTGTCCGTACTTAAGACAGAATGATCTATAATATCACATTTTCAATTGTCGTAAACCTTCCAGAGAATACATAATTACTCAACACTATTGGTCAACACTATTACTCAACACTATAATGTTCCTCTTAGGTTACTGACAAGTCCTAACGCAGTTTCACCGATTATGTGCTGCTAATTCAACGTGCAGAGGATCGCGCATGCACATATATGCATAAACATCCATAGTCATTTATCTATAAGCTACAATCGAATGTGCCTAGACACACAACGATCGATCATGTACTCGTATAGAAATAATGATTTTCGATGAAGAATCAATGTGCATGGCACTGATATACGTCACAAATATGTATGGGTATGTAATATTTAAGGGAGTAGTATTCTAGTAGTATTCTAGAGACCCCATTTATTTTAAAGTTACTTTTTAGAATTAATAGTACATCGTGTTATAAATGTCTGCTACATCATTATTGCATCAGTCATAGTTACCTGAAACAAATAATCCAAATCTTTTTTTAATTCGCAAGAATGTGATTATAATTCCGTATTAAAATTAAAAAAAAATAATAAAAATGGCAATCTTTGAATTTTGCATAAATTTTTCAACTTTAATATTCTGCAAAAAAAGTTGCATATATCGATTTTTGTGATATAGAATATAACTACACCTTTTCTATAGATAAAAAAAAATTTAGAACGATTATTTCAAATTATTAGGACTGGCGTCACAGTCAAATTATTAGGACTGGCGTATATGTCATAGACATTTTACATGTCACAGGCATTTTACGACGGACGCAACAATTTGTAACCCTTACAATATTAACGTAAATACATTAAAAAAATTTAAAAAAATTTGAAAATTGATTTAAAATACGAATAAATACATATGCGAAACTATCAATAATGTAGCTTTGATAGTTTTTATTTTAATTCCCATCAAGTAATTTAAAAAACAGTAATTTAAAAAATCTTTAGAATATTTCCTTAGACTGGAATTAATGCTCACTTAAAGTTAGTGATATTCATTTTCAATATAGATTAAAAAAAAATGATGTGTTTCTTCATTGCATTAACGGTATTAATACAATATTAATTTCCTGCTGTCAAATGACAAGTCGCATATGATAAAACTTTATTCGAACTCATGATTGAAAATAAAAGTTTTTCAAGGATAAACTTGAAAAACAGGATTTGTAACAATAGCGAAGAAATTCGAACAAGTCTATTAAAAATCATAGAGTATAAATATTTCATGATGTATTTATCTCTTGACATCTTGTATCAGATTTTTGTTCATTTCGAAATATTAAAAATAAAATCTTATGATATGCAATTATTTCAGGGGGGGACCATCGATTACTGATAATTTCACGATTCACTTAAAACAATTTAAATTTCACAATTCGTGCTACTTTTTTTTATCGTTCTTTAAATCAACCAAATCAACGATATTCGCACAAACACACATTTATATATCATACATTTGTTCTGTCCCATTCTGAGTTGTTCTGCTTTCGCTTGCGTAAAAGTATTTGTTTTGTCATACTTTCAGGCTACTTTCGATAAACTCGATCTATTAAATCAATTCATTATCGATAACTTATAACTTCCAATTGGATGTAATAAACGATTTCAATTCTTGTGCGTTGTGTATGTATGATCGTTGTGATCAGTAAGTTCAATTACAAGAAAATCACGAGAAAATCAACGAACATGATCATATCAAAGCGCTTTGAGAAAATTTAATAAACATTTACAGCATGACATAATGTATTGTATGTTTATAGGGTTAATGAACGGAGAGAAATAAAAGAGAGATGTAAAACGTGTGCAAAAGAAATCCGTGATAAACAAACAGCAATTCAGTCTAAGACGTTCATTGAAGAAAGTCCAGATTGCGTGATGGTCAAATGAATTCTCTGATCATACAAATTTTCCAACGATCGTTTTTTTTTTTGCCATTTCGCGGAACGCAATTAAAAGTAAGAGTATGAAAGTAATAAAAGAGTATGAAAGAAGACTTTGAATTTTTCTTTTACTTTATTTATAGTAACGTTTTACCAGTAATTCTTCTATTACTATATTTCTTGCGTATCCTCCTCTTTTCACTATTTTATTCTTCTTTTACTACTACTACTGCTACTACTACTCTCTCTCTCTCTCTCTCTCTCT
>NW_012130156.1:577970-579016 GCF_000143395.1 Atta cephalotes | reverse complement strand
CCGCCGCCACCGTCACCACCACCATTGCCACTATCGTCATCGCCGCAATCGTACGCTCGAAGAAGAGAAGTGGGGATGATACAACACAGCGCGTCCGCGTGTGCAGACTGCTTTTGCAGAGCTTCGCTCGGCATACAGCGAAACGTTTCGCTTTGTGCTGCTGCTGCTGCTGCTGTTGCTGGCTACCGACTACCAACTGTCGACTACTTCTCTTAGTCTGTCCAACAATCTTTCGCGTGCTTAGTATTGACTGATAAATTTAGACATCGCGCCGCGAAGTAAACTCGTGGAAAATCGACAATTATGTCGTAAATCTAACAAGCACCTCATCAAAAATCGTGGATAGTTAAGAAAAAACAATATCTATTGACGCTGAGGATGCTGAGGTAAATTGTACAAAATTTATCCATGTGTATTCTCGGAAAATTTATGAAATTGATTGCAAAAAAAGAAACTATCGAGCGTGAAAGGCACCCAAGAATCCTTGAAAATCGCTATTTGTGCAATGTGCATTTTGTTTTGTAAAGCGCGCGTACACCACGTGTCGCGATAATTTGCGACTGGTGGTTTCAAGTGTCGTGTTTCGATTAATGAATCATACAAGAAAATGAATATTTGCAAAAAACCTATGAGCAAATATAATACACAAACGATACCGTCATTACGCTTAACGCGAAACTTTCAACCATCCACAGGTGTTTGAATCGATCCGTATTCACACGTCCTCGTGGATAACCTTCCGATACGTAATCATCATAATTCAAGAATCGCGTAGAAAATCTTATGTGATTCAATGAGATATATTTATTTGAAATCTGACATAGAAAGAGGAAATAGTTATAAATAAATCATCCGAAAAATCTCATTATTATTCGTATAAATAAAATATATGACCTTGAAATAACAAAAAATTTGCAAGAAAATAGAGATTACAAAGTTTTGTAACGTTTTAATAAACAACAAAAAATTTATGGATGTCGATCAATATAGATCAAAGTATTCAATATGAATATTTTTATAAACTTAAATTAACACTATATAAATGA
>NW_012130156.1:567346-574250 GCF_000143395.1 Atta cephalotes | reverse complement strand
CTCTCTCTCTCTCTCTCTCTCTCTCTCTCTCTCTCTCTCTCTCTCTCTTCCCTTCCCCCTCCCCCCTCCCTCCCACTCTCCTCTCACTTTTTTATTTTACATATGTTAATAAAAATAAAAAAAGAATAAAAATATTTTCATCCTCAGTGTAAAGAAATTAAACGCAAATTCGACAAAGTTAATAAAAATACATGTTAAATACAAATTATACAATTTATAGTTACGCAAAAAGTTGATAGTATTTTTTCATCTATCTTTCGTAACAATGCAGTGCTTTTCATTCTAGTAATATTATCGGTTATATTCTTCCATTATAACAGTCGCAATAAGTCCATAATGATAAAAATATTAAACATGATGAGTCATTAAATAAAAATGTATCAGCACACATTCTCACCTGCGATTGGTAAACCAGAATATAATCAAATTGAAACAATAAGTCAATTTAATTCGCAAGAAGCAAATGCGATCAGAGATAAAAATTGAAACCAGTTCAGTTAAATTGCTTGTATCGTATAAAAGATAATGACAATATAATATAGGAATTTTCTCTAGTTCAATGTCTTAATTCTATCAAGATTTTTAATCCGAGGTAAATTTATCATTAACTGAAAAACATGATTTAATTTAATTAAAAATTAAATTGAAAAAGAGCTTCTCTTGATAAACTATAGAGATATTATAGAGAACTTGTGTCGTTGAATATAACATAACTGCTTTTATCATAAACATTTTACAATATTGTAATGTCTTAGTTAATATTTGTAATTTATGATTTCACAAAGCTAAAATTTTCAACATTGCAGTTTGCCGTTGCGAGTATCAAGACTTAGCTGTTATTCATCAATTTATTACTTTGCGATGTAGTGGCCAATTCATGAATCGAGTAAAACGAAACGCATACTTGCATATCGCAATTTTACAAAAGTTTATATATAAGTAATAATGCACTTTCTTATGTCACATTAGTTCAATATATGCGGTACAATCTGTTTTATTTTTTATAATCAAGAAAAGAAACATAAGACGCTAGATAAGACACACCAAAGATATTTGATTTTCTACAGCAATAACTTTTGTCTTGTTCGGCTTTCTGCGTTTCAATATGAATCTAGTATTCTAAAGTATATACTAATGCATCCTGACAAATCCAATATATACTGCTGTGTTTGTTTTCTACACTGACTGAAATCCGTATGTCAGCAACAATGTCGATAATCATGATGATGATCGCCAATTAAATTAGGCCTATTGACATGGTTGATTATTATATGGTAGAAAGGCATAAAATGATCGATTGCTTTTCGATAAGTGACAGAGTGCAAATTAATTCAGCGTTAATTCAATGTTTATACCTATGACGGCACCGTTTATACTTTATACTGCAAGCACAGACAACTGAGACGCGAAGCTTTAAAACTTGATTAACGCCCACAAACAAATTTTACAAAAGAGTTTATAAATGATAGATTAGTAAAGGGAGATAATTTTAAGCAGTCTTCTCTTTCCAAAGTTCGAAGCGTGCATTAAGTTGAACTTTTAGCTTGGTTTAAACCACATCTCACTTTTCATTTCTATTAACTAGATTGCTTTGCGATTTACTCTCAACACACAATATAATAAGTCGCATAAAACAATTTTGGAAATAATTCGAGAAAAATCATCAAGAATAATAAATTTTAGCAGATTGAATTAAAAAAAAAAACTACTTAAAAACTACAGACGATACAGCGCTGTCTGTTTTAGCGCTCTCTTGCCGAATCTTAGACTCTTGGAGGCCGATCATTCTGCAGAGAAGGGGAAGAGACTTTGCCGAGTCTGATATGGATGCGGAGAAGCTAAGTAAAAGGGACACGTTGAAACGTAAAGAGAAAGAGAGAAAGAGAGGAAGAGATGCAGCATGCATGCATGCATGCATGCATGCATGCATGCATACATGCACGCACGCGCGCACACGAAAGAAGAGAAAGAAGAAATAAAGGTGGAAGGGGAAGGTATATACGAAGCGGGGAGAGACAGAGAGAAAGAAGAAAAGATGAAGTGAGAGAAAAGGGGGAGGGGAAAGAAAGCCTGGTGTAATGGAGGAACCAGTTTGCGGGTCAGTGCTCCGCATCAACGAGAGGCGCTTCAGCCTCTAGACGCGCGGACGATGCCACCGAGTGAAAGAAGGACGGGGATGGGAGACTCAGTGGGACCCACTGGACCTGTGAAGGACGTGAAAGAGGAAGGAAGGGCCCGCACGTGATAGAGAAATCATTTGAGAAATATTGCGATTTGTAGATCAGAGTGATCTGCGCTCTGCAGATGCACATGCAGATTTTCATAGCAATAAAAAAAAAAGGAATACAAAGTAATAAGAAAGATTTCAATGTGCGAAAAAAAGGAACAGATCAGTTGTATCTAGACTAACTTGTTTAAAAAAATAATTCACCATCACACCTTTTAACCAGGATATATTCAATCTTATCCTGTCGATATTTAACACATATATTAAACATATATATTAAACATATATATTAAACAAATAAAACAAATCTTTATTATAGTTTATACGATAAAATCTATAATATACAGATAAAAATACATAGAGAAATGAAATATTATATAATTATTATTAGACATACTGTATATACGATATGTCTCGATCTTGAAAAGAGGAGATGACGTAATAAATAAAAATGAATACCACGTGAGAGAAAGAGAAAAAAAAGAAAGAGGAAAAACAATATTTTTCGAAAATATATACCAGTAACGCATAAAACTGGTTCTATTAGCTGGGCGTGTATAGATGCATCGGATTAGCACCTCGGATCCGTATCCGTTGGCATGGGTAGAACATGGTAAAAACAGTTCGACGAACATGACCGAAGGCGCAGCAGCAGTCTTGGGAGATGGTAAGCCCGCGATAAAACACTTGAGTTATGCGCGCGTGCGCGTGCGGTTGGCTTCATATTCCATATGAAGAAAGTTAGTATTTAAAAAAACCTGTAAGATATTGTCGCGCACGATACACCACAATAACACATCAATAACACTAATTCACTTCATTCGATGCAGACCAGACATCCTCGAATGTCTACAAATCAAATATGATTGATCTCACTTTCAAGTCTAATTGATGGCGATAAAGTGTGAAATATATAATAAAATAAAATGCGTTTACGATTGAAATTCGAAAAATTTATTTATTTTTATAATGTAACGTTTGAAGACGATGTAAAATTTTATTATTGTCAAGCTGTAAAATTAGAGAGAATAACTAATTGTATCCATCTTTTGCAAGCGTGAATGATCATTCACTCATGACATTCGTTCGAAAAAAAATTCTATCGTTGTTCATAACACTTTAAACAGGTCTAGAAAGCACAACTTATACACCCCAATTCCCATGTGGAAATAATATACATGTGGGTTTACAAACTACAGAAAATTAATGATTTAGAATTATAATCTCGCTTTTATTCATCGTGTTTTCGCTACCAATCACGGATTTTGAGCGACTATTTATAGTATACGTATACTTGACAGATGACGTCACAGGTGACACACATTTTCTAGTGTACTTTTCGGAATTGCTAGAAAACTCAAGGATCGGAAGTGGTGGAGGAAGAAAAAGAAAAAAACAAAAGGGGAATCTTGTGGTTTTGGTCAACCGGTCGAGTTGCCGTGTACGGGGACAATCTCAGAGCCTTGATGACTAACCGCGTGCCCGTCTTGTTCGGGCAAGAACTCGTCTCCCCTACGGCACGTCGCGAATACCTGCCCAGCACTTGCTTCAGCAAGCACCGATCTTTTTACCACCTGCTGCCGCACGATCTTGCGACGTTCAGTGTTGTTTTGTCAGTATATACCGGAACAGCTTAAGACGATTAAAGTTTGTGTACGAGATTCATGACAAACAGAAAAGATTGTGTGTTTGTCATTTGTATCATCAGATATACAATGATTTTTATCACTTTATTGTAATAAACATATTCTTGAATATATTTGACATAATAGGTTTTGAAATTTTCTGTTAATAATTGCAAAATTACATGTATGTTTCTAACACTGAAGATGACCTTAATCATAACGTTTGTAATTGTTCAGTTATTGTTAATAATAATACGCACAAGTATTTTACCTGCAAATCAATATAAGTTTTAAATGTAAGCCGAAATATTACCATCCAATGTATCGGCTTACATTGCCTTGCATTTTTTATTCATCTTGATTTATTTCTTTGAAGCCTTATTATTCGAGAGAGAGATATTGTTTCCATAGTTCAATAAAACAGAATTAATATATATCCCCATATATGAATTTTCAAGTAGTTGAAGAAATGACTGTATGTGTGTATAAAGGCTGGCACGGTAAACATATCGAGAACGACTAGGCACTTTAATCGACAGGTTGTATCTTGCCAACGTGCTTGTAGAATCTATCTGTTAGGCACACACGCACACACACAAATCTCTGTTATTAAAAAAAATCTAATCTCTAAAATCTGAAAATCTAAAGTTATAACATATCTGATAATTCCATATGAAAGCGTCTTAACGTCTTAATATATGGTCCTACACCATATATTTGTATTCGTCAAGATAAAATATCAAATATAATATTTCTTATTCTCATACTTGCTACGCAAACATGATTAAAAATTATAATGCAGATGATAAAGTCTAAAAAATAAGGAATAAAAAACAGCGTTCCTGATTCTTTCTCCATTTACAATACTTCAATAGAATCCGTGATATACACCACTGGTGATTATGTTGATGAAATTTAAATATAAAATGTAAAAAATTTAATTCATTTCATAAATGAATTAATGAATGAGAAATGAAAACGATTCTATTTTTGTAAAACACATTCAAATATACATATTGCACGAAAGAAAGAATTTGTTACAAACCGAATCAACATAAATCAGAATTAATGATACCAAGAGAAAAAGTGCTGCAATTTTAATTATCGTTATTTTAAATAAAGTAATTTTTAGTAAAATATTTAAAAGCTTATTTGATCTATCTGCTTTAAATAATCCTAAAGGGATCATTTCACAATCAGATATATATATATATATATACATACATGAATCACAATACAAAGTACACTGAACACAATACAAGGGGATTTTGATTAACAATTCATTCAAGTATCTTTAAATAACGAAAGAAACAAAATTTTAAGATTTGATATTCAACAGTTTTTTGCAAAAGAAATATTTAATATTATATTCAATGAAATACACACGCACGTGCGATATTTTATACAGGTAATTAAGTATTTAAAACATAAAATCGTACCATAAAAAAAAGGATATATTCATTCAATTAATTTCGTTAGATTAACGTTTACTACATATTTTAACTTGGATTCAATTGCTTTTTATAGAAATAAAAATCACAAAAGATTGAAAATTGTAGTTAAGACATGACAATGAAAAGACGACATTATATTGTATGCAAGGAAAGATTATAATTTTAACTGTGATCATAGCAAGTAAATAAAAATGTAAATAAAAAAAGCTAAAAGAGAAGAATTTGGAAGTTGTGAAACTTGTCATCTGCACGAACAGTGAGCTTGTTCTTTATAAATATGTAACAAATTCTCTAGATTAATCGCCACTGCGATTAATAATTTGTTGTGAATTGCGAATATATTCCAACCATCGTTATTCTATATAATATTCTATATGTATAGAATAACGATAATGACGGATTGGTGCTGGTGATAGTGATGATAGTGATAACGATAGTGATGGTATAGTGGTAGGGGTGGTGGAAGCGAAGATGGTGACAGTGATGCTAGCAGTGATAGTGGCAGTAATGGTGGCAATGATGGTGATGATTACGATGGTGGTGATGATGATGATGAAGATAATGATGAAGTAGTGGTGGTGATGGGTGATGGTAATGGTGATACTAGCTATAAAAAGATAAAGAGCGAGAAAACTCGATGAGAAACGAGTGAGGTTTAAAAAGAACGAGTAGAGGAGAGAAAGAAGGGTGTAACTGGGCCAAACGGTAGCTACGTCGCGGTCTAGACACGCCGAACTGTGCCGTTCGGCTTCCCATCATGCTTCCCTCTCGTCTCTCTTCCTCAATTCTCCTTTCTCCTTTTCTCTTCCCTTTTTCTCATTCTTCTCTCTTTCTCTCTCGTTTCTTCTATCTCATCTCTCCTCTGTCCTCTTTTTTTCTTTTCCTTTTCTTTCCTCTCTCATCTTCTTTCTTCTCTTCTTTTCTCCATATCTCACCTCATCGCACTATATCGAGTAAAGAAATTAATGTTTCGTATTTGTCAAACTTTCTCTTTCATTTCATAACAAGGTAGTAATAATAATGAATTTCATCGTCTCTTCCTAGTGACAATGGCACGTTTCGTCAATTAGTTAATTAAATAATAAGCGCAACAACGGTCTCGCATTAATATATTTCCAGTATTAGTGACTTAAACAATAAGAAAAGAACATTTGTTCACATGCAACGTGCGTGCACGCGTGCAAGCATGAAAACACTAATGAAACACGCATCACAATATAAATAAATAGCTATGTAGCAAAACCATCGTTGAGAAAATGCGAAAATATCGAATAAATTATAATTTTATCAATAAATACATTACTAATGGAGATAGAAAGGCGATATAATAAACGAATGACAAATAATAGAAATAAATATTATCTGATTTCTCTATGCAAGACAAAGGAAGATTATCAATATTTCTTAAATCATAGCTAAAGATAAAACTTAAAAAAATTAATATCGACTATAAAGTGTCTTCGATCAAATAACATAGCAATGTTTATAATACTGTTTGTAATTTTGCAATAATTAACTTTTTCGTAAGATAAGCAAAACGAACAAAATGAGCTTCAAAACTGACACAGTAAGCAATAAGTAATACCACACATATTCCT
>NW_012130156.1:557333-562700 GCF_000143395.1 Atta cephalotes | reverse complement strand
CTCTCTCTCTCTCTCTCTCTCTCTCTCTCTCTCTCTCTCTCTCTCACGCACACACGCACGCACACACACACACGCACACACACACACACACACACACACACACAAATTTATCCTTCTTCGAAACATTTACAAAGTTTCTTTTTAAAAGTCATAGAGAATAACATAAAAAAAGATCTATTGCAAAGTTGTGACAAGCATACGCGCTTTTTAATTATTCTAAAATTATAACAGTCAAATATATACAAAAGCAAGAACTTTTTAATTTGCTTTGCATAATTGATCTCATAATTGAATAAAATATTAAGAATATTGCAGATGAACTATTTATTAATTTGAAC
Organism: Atta cephalotes; assembly: GCF_000143395.1. Lineage (NCBI taxonomy): Eukaryota > Metazoa > Arthropoda > Insecta > Hymenoptera > Formicidae > Atta > Atta cephalotes. Next base: position 562,362 of record NW_012130156.1, on the reverse strand, counting down.
TATTTATATTTTAACAATTAACAAAATTTTTAGTGATAAAATAATAAAAACGCTCCACAGCTGTTATAATTTGACAAAGATGATACCTATAACGATGATACCTATAGGAAGATATGTAGGTGATTATAAATAAATAAAAATAAAAGCAAAAAAATTAGTTTTATTGATGAAATAAACGAATAGTCAATTGGCTGCTGCTTTGCATCGGAATATGTCTTATTGTTTTGCGCAATGTCGACAAAATCTCACAAGTATTCTATCTATTCCATCTACAGCAGCCAAGACACGATATCTTTAAACGAGAAATCTATGAGAATAATAAACAGGAAATCTTTAGCGTCGCATTCAATAAAACATTGTTTTTGTTTCCCCTTACACAGTTTCAAAATGTGTATTGTTATTAAACTAAAGTTTGTAAATATCATATTTTTTAAATTGATATCTATCCTACATACTTTATAATTATCAATATTTGTTTTTTCAATAGTATTCTTTTCAATATTTTTTAATTTTAATCTTAGAACACAATCGATGTATCGAATATTGAAGAATATAATATTATTGCTGAAACATAAATTTTACGTACAAAGAAATAGACTACCTATTGATGCAACACAAGTTTTTCACACATTTCATACTTTTAATAAAATATTTTTTGTCTAAACATTTGTAAACACAAATAATTTAATTATTAAAAGGAAAGAAAGAATTTATGGTTATGAAAGAATTTATGGAATTTATGGTTACTATAAATTCAATCCTGAAATGATATAGAATATGCAGTTCAATTGTGCGTGCGTGCGTGCGTGCGTGCGTGCGTGCGTGCGTGCAAGATCTCCATACAATAAAATAAAATAAAATATACAATACAAATAACAATATAAATACTTGAAAATTGAAATCGGAAAAATTTTATCGATCACGTTCTCTGTTACAATACCAATCATTAAGGAGTCCAAACTGAGATGTAATAAATAGAATTTTTTTTTAAAGCTTGTCTTTGCTTGCTCTATCTTTTAACATGGCAAATTATATCTCCTAATGACTATTGGAGGCACAATTTAACGATCAAAGACTTCGCTCACTTGCACTTGAATGTATCAATACTACCGATTCTAATCTTCTTAATTATTCAATTATTACTATATTATAATATTAACTTGTATGATCTGAAATCTATTTACTTTTTATTTTCATTACACAGAAGACATTCTTAAATAATTATCTGAAATTTTCATGACTTTAAGATTATTTCAAAATTAATGATCACTTTATAAAATCCATAATTAAGCGATAGAAAATGGATAACTGTAAGATATGACCTATGCTGTCGTGTTTCTCATGAATGTTTTCTATCACAAGACGAGAAGAGAAAAGAGAAGTAAAAATAAAAAAAACATCAGAAGGCAATTCCAAGATCGTTCCAGGAAGTTCATCGACCGGGATGCGATCTGCTGGGTTGCGAAAGAGAAAAAATTATTTTAAAAAGTGGAAGGAAAAAACGAGAGATAAAAAGCATAATTTTTTGTTCATTCCCGTCGATCGAAACTGCTGTGAACCCTCAACTTGGAACACGACACGATCGCTGATTATCAATCAGATTGACAGATTCTTTTCCAGGAGATCATATCAGGCATCTTTCAAGGAATATCACGCGATCCACACGACCACCTGGCGCTTTGATTATATTTCAAATAGTGTTCATTATATCATAGACACGCAATTATTACTCTAAGAAGATTTATTAATTTCTCTCACAAAATTAACTTTGAAACACAGATAAAAGTTAATTCGTTAATTTTAGTTTCTATTTGATTTTTTTAACATTTTTTTATATCTGATTTTTAATTGCTCAGTATATAAATTTTTATAATAGCAACAATAAACAAAAAGAGTCGCGAACATGGATCTAGAATGTGTAAAGAAAAGTAGTATCGTTATGTATAACCGCAAGTGTAATCAACGCACGTTAGTATGCTTATAAATATATGTCCTTACATCATCCTTCTGGTCATTTAACGAACTAATTAACTAATTAAGTTTAACTAACGCACGCACTTATTTATTATACATATTTACTATATATTTGTGCCATTTTCACATATACGCATATAATAAACGTATATAATATGCTTACGCAATGAGTACATATGAAAATCCAAGACACGATCTTTTACATTTTCGACACTTATCTTCGTACTCTCGCACTTTTTGTCCCCGATTAAAAATAACTCAACTACAAGAATTCAGCATGTACCGATTAGGATTCTCTACAGAGAATGAAAGTTCAAATTCGTTTATTATTTCATAAGAAATGCGACCGTGAAATCAGATCAGTTTGATAACTGGTGGAAAACTGTGGAAGCTGAAGAGATTTGTTGTTAATTATAAAGATATTATACACACTAAAAGTATTGAGCATATAAGATACCATGTATAAAGATTTTAACAAGTATTGTTTATACAATATTATATGAAAATAATTATGCAGGATATTCTGAGAAGGCTCATGATGGAGGTTCTGCTTTATCATTACATGACGTCTCGCAAGATGATTACATCAAGCATGCCTAACGTGTACTCTCTTTTTAGAATCTCAAAAAAAAAACAATATAAAGCAAAATAATAAAAGATGTCTTTTCCATCGTCAAAACATTAATAATTATAAGATTATATATTTCAAATTTGAATTTTAACTGCCTTATTGATCTAAATTAAAATTTTATTGCCATAAACGCTTGATAAAATGCTTTCAAAGCATAGCTATTCAATAGTTCTTTTGTACTTTTATTTATTTGCACGGTAATCTCTTCGCAAAATCATTACAAAATTATTATAAAATAATATGTATTTAAATATTATATATCTTTATTCTTGTTGTCAATAACATTGCTATTACATTAATATTCAGTTTTATCTTTTAATAAATTAAAAAAAATCTTGACTCAAAAAATTACTTAAAATTAGATTTGTAAAAAAAATATCTGTAAAAATATCTTATGAATGCCAATTCCATATACAGCAAAATGTCCCGAAATTTAAGGATAATAATTTAAGGATATTACTGCAACATGGAACTTTATAAAAAATTGAGTAATAAAAGTGTAAGCCATTTTTTCCGTAAAGTAATTTTTTAAGTATAAATGATTAAAGTTTGACAAAAAACATTAATTAAAAAGTCATCATATGATAGTGTGCATACAGCGGCAATGTTTTGTTCCTTTATTATTAGCTGCGTTCAGCAGAACGTTTATTTTGTAATTGTTGGAAGTTTTCTTTGCACTGATTGGATATATACTTTTAGATCTGGATGAATAATCCTATTTCAGACAATACAACATAAAATGATTGCAAAATTGTTGTGTTGTGCTGAACGCAGTCATTATTAAATATTATTATCCTCGAATTTCGGGGAATACACCCTATATATCTATTAAAAGAAACTATTAAATAGTCTAATGACTTATTGTTTAATGATTTAAATACTTTCGACTACTTTGCGTTTTGTCTAAAATTTCATTTTTTGTGTTAAAGATGGCGTAGTCTGTTGAAACAATGACAACGTGTCTTCAATGTATCATATTATAAGCTACTCTATAAGATGTTAAAAAGTCATTTTTTCATCATCAATTTATATATTAAAAAAAACTTAATATTCAAAGTGCTTTATTTAACTAGAGACAAACAAAATGCATTGTTTAAAGGCGCCTATGATATGATTAACGTATGCCAACGTGAGCAAATATCATACACGTATATATGTACATGACATAATTATCTATATTGAATGTAGATCAATGTTTAATGAATGTGGACGAAGTTGGTATATACGTCTGGCCATATTGTCTGGAGGTGCCTTTATATTTTTAGCAATTGTTTAGCAATTTTGTTTAACATTATACATCCTGTTAATTGGCATATTATTTTCTGTAAAATACGTAGTTTCCTTTCTTGGCTTTCTTTCTCGGTTTTTGAAAAATTTTGGATGTCTCTAATTAAAGTCTCTTTTTAAATTCGATACTGAATAACAATATTATGACAATTGATTGCACACGCGCGTGTTTAATGAAAATTGAATATTTCATTCAGTTTTTTTTATAAATTTATATGTTATAAATTTAATTGGAAAAGTGAAAGTTGATTTCTTTGCAAAGCATTTATTAAATTTATTTTTTAAGTGCTCTGTTTTATTTCAAAAAATTATTTCTATCATTCGGTATATTAATAAAATTTAATTAAAATTAAAGGAAAAGCTATCTATCAAAAAATAAACGCGAGATTGAGTAATGCTCTTGTTTAAATGTTTCCAACTGCAAATCTGTAAAATGTTCTCTCTCTCTCTCTCTCCTCCCCCCCCTCCTTTTCTCCTTCTCTTTTGTTTTTCAAAAAATTCTCCTTCACCTTCTAGAAACAGGTGAATCGCACGACCGTAAGGTTATCAAGATCAGTTTATATTAATTCAAAAATGAGATAAAGAAGACGCGTTAGACGCAAATAAAGTGGAGTATATCTTGGAGTATATATCTATGTATATGGAACATACCGTACGAGTTCTTTCTAGAACTCAAAAATAAAAGGAAGAGAGAAGAGAAGAACGTCGAGGATCGAAGGACCGAAGAGAATCGTGTTGTTAGAATGATGGAGAAGTAACGAAGACAAGAAGCGGCAAATGCAAATCGAAGAGAGTAAAAAAAAACGAAGAAGGAACAGAAAGAAGGAACAGAAGATGAAAAAGAGAAGACGAGACAGAAAAGTATCAAAATAAAAGGAAAAAAGGGGAGAGAGTAAGGCGGAGCAGGGCGAGTAAAGTTTGTACAAGAAACCGCAGCAGCCCTCCACGAGTCTGTATGGACACAGTCCCCGGTAACAGTATTCAGTATAACGCCATACACTGACACGGTACAGCTTGGCGAGGCCACGGACGTCTGACCAGTGCCAAGCACCGCGCTGTCCGTGCCAAGTTCGTCTTTTTTTATTAGACTCTGGCACAAGATTCTACCGTCTTCCTTTCTCTTTCTCTCTCTCTCTC
>NW_012130156.1:549053-553012 GCF_000143395.1 Atta cephalotes | reverse complement strand
ACTAACTAGTAAGTAGTAGTGTGTGTGTGTGTGTGTGTGTGTGTGTGTGTGTGTGTGTGTGTGTGTGTGTGTGTGTGTGTGTGTGTGTGTGTGTGTGTGTGTGTGTGTGTGTGTCTGTCTCAGATGGATCAAAAACGGTTCTAATACTACAAAAGTTATCTATTGGAAGAGACTATACTTGTATATAATAAAAACGAAATTATTCGATATTGATCTGAATTGCTTTTTAGTGTGTATAAATATATGTATAAATATGTCTTTGATTCAATATAAAATTTAGAGTGAGAAAAAAATAGGTTGCGCGCGATTTTTGATGAAGTAATACTATATTATCATATAGCACGCATTTGATGAGTAACCTAACTTAACCTAACGACGATTACATTTAAATTGTGTGATGCAATTTGACAATGTTATATCAATGCTACGTTAGACTGAATGACCAATGACTTTTTTGTATATATATATATATATATAGCATATAATTGCATTACTTTTCTTCTTTTATATTAAAATCTACATTCGCGTGTCAAAAATCAGAGTTAAAGTAATCTGAGTGTTGCCAATTTATTATTAATTAATATTTACGTTAAAAGTAGACCATTAGCCTAAAAATAAGTAGTATCACACATCGTATCGTTTTATCACGATAGAAATCGCGTTTGCGAATGAGTCAATGTCACGAAATTGCCAAGTGACAAAGATAGAATAGGTCTTAACGATTGATTTAGGGTACACTCGCTTTGGCCGTTGTAAGCTTTATTTTATCTTTATCGCTCTTTATCTTTATGCAGAAGGAAGATAGGATAAAACTTAAGCGAGAGCGAACGCACTTCTAGTCTTTTGTATTCTCTCTGCACACAATTTCGAAATACATACAGATCAAAGAGGTTAAAATTAGATAAAACACAATTATTTGCGCAGTTATTTAAAAAAATGTGCTTTTTTCCAACAAACATTTGGATATAGAACGGAAAATATATTATAATTATCTTTTGTAAATATTATAAAAACTATTGTACTTTATAGAAGGAATATATGGAAAACTGATCAATTAATTTTAAGTAATATCATATATCTATAATATGATTTAACGAATATTTAACAAAAAAAATATGCAGAATGATTACTTTAATATGGTAGCAGTAAATATATTAGCGATTTATCAATGACTGTTTGCTGCGATCGATCTTAACGCATTTACTCTGGGTATCTATCATGAAACTTTATCTCTAGAATGGAAAGTGAAGAAAATTTTAACCATTAAAATTAATGGAGAAATTTTTCACTTTTCACTTTTCATCCTAGGAAAAAAGTTTTATGATTGATAACTTGATTGAATCAATAGTTGTAAAACATGCGGTAATGGTGCTTTCAAGGTGCTTGTAAATTGATAAATTTCCCCTATTAAAAAATCAAAGTAATTTTCAAGTTATTTGATTTTGACAGAAAGCGCAGACTGTACCAAGATACGCTGTAGAGAGGGCCAAACTTGTTTATCCGAAATGAAGTCTGGACGACCACGTTGCGTGACCTGTATGTATCGTTGCCCCCGGAAGCGGGAGCGCATCCGGAATAGGACGCATCGTGACAGAGATCGAGAGCGAGATCGAGATCCGTCGATGACCATGTTATGTGCGACAAATAACATCACCTATCCCAGCTGGTGTCACATTATCAAGGACGCCTGTGTTACTGGTTTCGTTCTTGAAACACGGCACGCGGGCCCTTGTAACGCTTACGACACGGCTCCCTTTTATATTGGTGAGTTAATAATTATATTAACCAAATTTTGTGTAACGCACGTAACGAAACTGCTACCGTTTGGCAAACTGTCGAGATATTTGAATTTGAATGAATTATTAAAGAACATGGAGTATTGCCAGAAATTTGATCTCAATATAATTTCAATGTCGATAAGACATTGTCGGCGGAACGATTCAATAATAATGAAATATAGACAAATTAATTGTCATTGTAAAATGTCGGAACAGTGGAACATTTCGGATATTTTTCGAATATTTTTTGGACAATGTGATGTGAAATAAGATAATGTGTCTTAGAAACTTAAAAAGTCAGAGATCTTATTGAATTGTTGAATGTAGCACAAATACGTCTAAATACGTACTTATAGCAATGTGCCGTACATAGCGTTGTAGTTTAGCCATATTTATTTTATATGTATATCTTTCTCTGTGAGGTGAATGAGTCATGTCACTCGCGTCGCAAACGCCGAGTTGTAATTCGTTCTAGTTACAATCATTCAGTATGGAATTTGTGTTGCTTGCGCACGAATCACGTACGATATACATACCTACTGCCTACATAAGTAATGCCTGTCGAACGCATTCGATCGTGACATAAAAACATAGAGGAAGGGGGAATATAGAGAGATAAATTTCTAAAATTCAATGGCTATCGCATTTCTTATCCATTATCGCACTAAAGCGATAATCATCGGTGGATTGTTTAACAATGTTATTAACAATCTTAAATTATACATATATTGAACTGATCTACTGAAATTCTTTTCTTAATAACAATTCAAAATATCAATTATCTAACTGCTGAAGAATAATACTTTAGATAATATATTTAATCATTCGAAAGAAAATGTAAATAATGAATTAATAAATAATAAATTTCATCTAATATTCATCCATGGTTTTTCATCGTCTTTCCACGGCCTTCTGTCAGATTGTGTGATTTGTGTGTACATCATAAAGAAATCTGCTGCATGTTGTATAAAAAAAGAGATAATTCTGTTTCCATTTCAATCGCTTTCAATTGCGTTTTATGAGAATAATTCATTTTATGAAACAATTATTTACAATTTATTTACTACGATTTCCTGTATACATTAATTTTATAATTTCAGAATAAAAGAGCAATTGTAATTTAATATGTTAATAATATCGCTTCATAATACATCATATTTACACATAACTTAATATTGTCAACTTTGATTCAATCACAGATTTGAAAACATGTAAATCTAATCGACTATTGTATCATCGATTAAAGAGTGGCATATTTCTACAAAATTGGACAAAGCTAGGCATGCCCGTGAAATAATCACTTCTCAAGCAGTTTCAAGAAAATCATTTTCATGTCCCAATAAGAGAGAGAGATTACTTATATAACTTAATAATTACATTTTCTCTTTCTATGCAATGTCATTTATTCCTTTCCTGGCACAATAAGCAATAGTTTTGAAAAATGTAAGCGATTCCGATTAATCATAAATCATTATTGGCCCGAATGTATTATTAATCCTCAATCACAAAACTATAAAAACTCATCCTAATCTACATTATTTATATTTTAGACCCGAAGTTTTTTCTCTCACAAATTTCAATGATTTTAATTAATTTTTTTTTGTTTAACAAAACGCCAAACTATTGTATATAAAATTCAAATCTGTAAGCAAAAAAGTTTTGATCACAATGGCTGCGTTCAGCAGAGAAAACTAATCAATTAGCGCTTAGTGATACTTTAACAGGATTATTTCCTACATTTAGAACGAGAAACTAAAGGTAAGAACCAATCGTAAAAGATTTACCTACTAAGCGTTAATTTTGCTCTGCTGAACGCAAATAAAAATTTTGTAAAGAAGAAAAGTGTAAAAAAAGAATGTTCAAAAAAATCAATCTTTACGAAAAAAAAAAATCAAAAAACAAAACTAAATATCATCTTAGAAAGAGGACATCATAAACTTTTTAAGAAGAAAAATATCATAACATTTAATCTCAAAAATACAATTATTTATCAGTGGGTGAAAGTATTTTTAAATTTGAAGTATGATTTCAAAACAAGGCATGACATCATCATAGAATGGTATACTCTCAACTTTTTCTAAAAAATGATCCATCATTTCTGTTTCTTCTCCTAACACATGCTCTTTTACTAAAAAGGTTAAGTAAAAATGTACAGCATTACAAAATAGTAAAATATTAATT
>NW_012130156.1:539417-543717 GCF_000143395.1 Atta cephalotes | reverse complement strand
ATAATATAGTCAGTCTGAACTAAACTCTTTATCTAAAATAAACAGTAAACATCTCTAGCTATTGAAAGTTAAAACCCAAATGTATGTAACAAGAGACAGATGTTTAAAAACGTCTCAGGTCATTATGACCCAATCTCTATAACGTCGGATTAAATTCGCAAAAAAATTCGTCTCTTTTTATTTATGATTTTATTCTACCAAAAGTAAACACATCTAATGGTCGTCTTTCACGCTTTTAAAAAACACGTTTTCCATAAATAAAACTATTTTTTCATTAAATATTCAATTTCAAATATTAGTACAATAAAAAACTTACAAATCTAATAGCTTAAGTTCGGAAACATTATCCGAGTGACCTAGTGAGTTAGTGTATCGTTTTGTCCTTGGTTTTTATCCTTGTTATTTATCCAATGTTAAATAAGAATAAGATAATAGACAGGAATATCTGAGTAACATTTCCGCAGTCCTTATATAATACATCGTCCGTATCCAAATAACCCATCTTAGATTTTTCAAGCGTCCCGTTTGAATATTCAACATAAATATAAGTAAAAATTGCCGTACGGCGATTATTAGAGGAGAATTCAAAGTGAATTTAGCTGTAATTCTAAATCCTGGTGTCAATCATACAAAAATACCAATTAATTAATTAAAACTTTTTTTTATAAAAAAGACTCATTGATGTAGTTGAGAGTTAATTACGAATATTAAAACAACAAGAAGAAAGGAATTTGAAATTCGCCAAATATTTTATCTTTTTACAGAGGAAGACAACACTTCGAGCAACTACGGTGTTGATCTGGCGGACGAAGATACAAAAGTGAGTGATGATTACGCCAAATCTCCTTATGGAGATTTACGCCTCCATTCTGTACCGTTCTTGTAGCTTTAGCGTTTTCATAGTTTAAAAAGCGACATTCAACGAGAAGTTGACAGATAGTAACGCGATTTGATTCTTTAGTTTAGAAATTTAAGTGGATCCTAAAATCGTCTATTTTATCGACTTAATAGGATTTACACACATACAATTTACATGTCATTAATATATCACTGCATATTACATACTACATCAATATCTCATGCACACTTACACATATATATAAATTTTCGTAACGCATTTTCGTATCGAATTGAAAACTCGATGTTATTATTTGTTCGTGTAAATTATTGTAAATGTTACAATTTCGTAAGTATAAATTATAAAACTTTTATTCAAGCAAATATTATGATATTAACGGTTCTATACACCATATTGTATACTAGGAAATGATAAGGAAAATTTCAACTTTAAGAAACTTTCCGTTCTCCAGTATAAACTCCAGCTCACAGACATGTATTAATGCGTACACTTTAATTCTGGAAAAAGATTTTCAAATTTGTAAAGAAGAAAAAAGTACGACAGAAAAAGTATTATGTTTAGTCGGTAAAATAGACAGCTTTAAGATTCTCTTAAGGGGATGCTGGAGTGACTGTCGATTGATATGATAAAACAAATTCTTAATTCAAATAAATTATAACGACATATTAAATAAAAGGTTACATGCATTAAGTAAAACAATACATATATTAAGGCTCAGTTTTATAATTCATGATTAACACTTAAGCGAGATTCAACTTATTCCTCATCTCTTTCCAATTCAAAGTTGAATTGAACTTCGATTAAGAGTTAATCGTGATAGTTGTGAGGTTGGGCCTAAGTAGAAGTACATTACATACATTGAGTAAAACATTACATATATTTTTTTGCTGTTATATCCTATATATCGTATGAATACTAGCTTAGAGAGCACAGAGTTGTCTAAAAGATGACTAATTTGTTATAAAGATGTCTTTTAGTGAAAGAATATAGTAATCGACGAAAAGATAACTAAATAGATGTCACACTGCTAGTCATCTTTACAGCTTTTTATCCATATGATAATTAAAAGATGACTTCTGTAGATATTTTTTAGTCGTTTTTAAGATTTCTTTTAGTTTTTGTATTTTTACACATTTAATAACATTAGATTCCTGAATTAATTTTTACCCAAAACTAGACGAAATTGTATGACTGTCAATATACATCTTATTTATGAGTCCTGCAATGTTTGCCATGTGCAAAAGCCATTATCTTTCATAGTCCCCTATTTTGGGGACTCGCTTCTAAAAAATATTTCATTAGTGTTCATTAGAAGACGAATAAAATTTCTCATAATGTTTGCATTTTTTATTTTGTTCTGTATAGTTTTCAAACAAGAGAAACTAAACTCTATTGCGTCCGATAGCAATCTTACATACTGCGGTGAGTGATGAAAAGTATCAAGTGGAAAGATATTTTCTTTATGTTACTTTTTTGATAATATGAAAAGATATCTTTTAGTTGACTTTTCACTTTGCCGAAAAGATACACAAAACAACCAGAAAGATGAGCAACCAAAAAGACATTCTTTTTAAATTGTTTTTTCGATAAAACTAAAAGACATTTTATAAACATCTTTTCGTCTTGTTGAAAAGACAAACTAAAAACGATATCTTTCCATCATCTTTTAGACATCTTTTCGATTTGTCGAAGACAACATTTCGTTATTTTTCAGTATTTTGTGCTGTCTGGAAGATTATGTACATTCAGATCGTACTTTTTCATTTTACTTCTTGTAAGCTTCAAATTCATATAATTTGAAGATCTCACTATATTCTTTACATTATTAAAACGTAATAGAAATTACTTCTTGTTTGGATATACATATACTTGGATTTTATGTAATGCTTATATCATGTGAAGAATAACCTACATAATAACAGAAAACTATATACAATATAATTTACAACATTTTTTGTTTTTCATACAGGTTTGTAATTTACCACAACTATTTGCACATTTTCTTTTATTTTGGAGGATCTTTTATTTTGTATAAGGAAAACGAAGAAAATGAAAAGTGCGAAATGTATGATTTGTTGGTATTACACCATACATAGACACCAGCATCCCTTTAATAGGTGCTCACGACGGCTTGAAGAAGTGGCAAAGCGTGAATTTAAAAAATCGATACTAATACGTAATGCGTCCGTTATTTCTTCCGACAAATAGATTAGAAGAATTTTTATGAGGCTTAACTCATAACAAAGGATAGTTTAGCACAAAATCATTTCTAGTTACTTTAACTAATTATAAGAGCAAAATGGTTAAGGAAAGAGTCATATCAAAATACTTGAATAAAAGCACTCGGTATTCTCAAAAAATGCTCAAGCATTTAGAAAGCAGTTAGAACATCAGTTTTTATTTAACATAAACAATGTATTTATTTAACGTAAAAGATGTATTTATTTTAATTTTTAAGGCCGCTGATACACATATATACATATATTTATGTGTACGTATGTATATACACACAAAATTGTTTATAAATTCAGAACCGCTGCGATTTTCTCGTATTTTACAAAAATTTAAGTATTTCGATGAAAAAAAATCGTAGAGAAGATTTCAAAAAAATTTTAAAAAAGAAAAATAAGAGCTTCAAATCGGTGTTTGAATTTCTCTATTATTATTTCGTTTTTAAATTACATAAAATTGTAATATGCACGCGCGCGCGCGCGCGTGTGTGGTGTGTGTGTGTGTGTGTGTGTGTGTGTGTGTGTGTGTGTGTGTGTATAGAAAAAGTAATACATTTACATAATAAAATTTTGTACAATAAAAAATTCGATATCTTTGTGAATCAACGTAACAATTTTTTTCAAAAAGCATTTTAAAGCTCAGAAAGTCTACTTTAAAATGTTTGTTAAATTTTTCTAATGATGTTCCATCCAGGTAGAATGCTTAGAAAAATAATAAATATTAAAAAAAAATTTCAATTAAAAAAAATTTTCAATTTCCATTTTCAATTTTGTGTAATTTTTTTTTAGGAACAATTTTGTTTAGGAACAAAATACTATAAGAACAAAATTCAAACGCCAATTTGAAGCTTTATTTTTCCTTTTTAATTATTTTTCTGCTTTCAATATTAACGCCGATTTTAGTCGGCATCCACGTAACGAACTGTGGATACTAACAATTTTATTTTATAATTAATAATCAGTTCCGACAAGGCGACTATAAATTGTAGATGAACGCGTGACACGCTTTAACAGTTAGATGTAAACATATGTCTCTCTGTCTTTAAAGTGGGCACTTGTGGTGACATCCCCGGTACAGAGAAAGCTTACTCGCGGACGCGTACGGTAAGGAAAGAATTAAAATGCATTTTTTTAAATTCTACGATTTTTTTTACTGAGATACTTAAGATTTTGAAATGCGAGAAAATCGCAAACGTTTCCAAATTTATAA
>NW_012130156.1:531195-533187 GCF_000143395.1 Atta cephalotes | reverse complement strand
TACATATATGTATACAATGCAATACATATAACGCAAAATACCAATCACATCTAAGCGTGCGAACTTTAGGCAATATGATTCATTAACTTTAAACGCTTATAATTAAAAAAATTATTAGAGCCTCAACATTTTGATATTAGGATTTCCCTCTCAAAATGCTTTCAAGAATTTAATCTTAAACAGTTACAGTTGTTACAGTTTTTATAGACTACCCTGTATATATGCAATATATATGTATGGATTGTCTAAAGATTGTCTTTAGAGACAAGACATATTATTTTTTTATCGTTTCTTATCTTTAATGACGCTTTACTACATTAGCCCATCTATTGATGCAACATACATTTATATCGACTTAAGCATTATCGATCATCCAAATGCTTCCGTCCTAGCGTTTATGGATAGATAGTATTTATATAATAATAATTGTACTTAATTTATTTTAGTTTTATGAACAAATCCGATTTCATACTCTATCAATCGATTGTTTTACTCAAAAGTTTACGATGTAAACATAAATCTGTTGGGAATGAAAGTCAATATAATCTTTAATTATTTATTAGAACGATAAAAAAAATAAGAAATAAGAAATTAATACGCTCAGAATTAAATGATGAAAATAAATAAAAAATTAAACTGTTTTAAAACAGTCAAAAAATGAGAAAATATCAGTTACGTAGCATAGAAATTATTTGATTATTAGTTGACAGTTATTTCGAATTTCAGTGTTGTTAATAACTTATATCCTATATATATGTATGATGGATACTTTATGGCTATATAATGCACGGGATAATAGAGTTAATAGAGTAAGAGAATATAATATCTTCTATCCTTTTATGAGAATGAGACTGCGTAAATTCGGACGTAATGTTATGTTTTATTACATTTCAAATCATAATCATTCATTATATAAAGTACTCACACGCGCACGAGTAAAAAGATTAAATACTGTCATTCTTAGCCTCCAATATACGTGTACATCACATAATTCACATCGTCTTATCATTTTTGCAAGACTTTTAATTATAATCGATTAAATTAAAAAGTCACTACGTAACATATTTGAAATTGTTGATCATTTGTCATATATAGGTATATTATTTTGAGCATGCACATCATATATATACATTTATTTATATACAACGAAGGATAGAAGATACAACGCATTTAGCATCTCTTTATAAATAATGGGAAAAGCACATCCATGTATATAAGATATTAAGATTTATGGCTATTAATTACAATAATGTAGCACATACATATCTATATATTTTCATTCCCAATACACTGATGGTAGTCCATTACTTAAAAAACTGTATGTTATGTACGTAAAGTTATCTGCGAAAATATCGAGATAAAGTCGGATAAAATATCAGATCAAGTCGAAATCGGTCATTACGCGACTATGTAATGTAGATAAATAATGAGAAGCCAAAAAAATGTGCTCCAGCTTAAGATAGTACGATTGCGACTCTGCTTATGGCTAGGAATACACACTACAAGTTAGAACGAGTCGTGTATTACGACATAATTTATGTATACAAGTTGGAACGCAAGTAAAACGATTACCTATAACGCGTACTTCCGTAATACAAATTTCCATATATCTACGAGAGATGTCACGAACAGAATAATCTATTATTTTCTATGTCGTAAGTTTTAAAATGATTTATCTAGACAATTAGCAAATTAATTAACTTATAAAAATATAGATAAATAAATATATAAAAAGATATATATATATATATAATTATATATCATATGCATACATATAAGATATGCAGGATATCTCATTTTAATTGTCTCAGACAAATATTCCGAAAAATATGGAAGATATATAAGAAAAAAATCAAATTTTGGGCAAAAGTTATAGGACGATTTAAAGCGGAACAAGTAAAGATAATATTAATTTTCGAAAGAAATCAATTTTTTATCTTTTATGAAAGTTGTCATTAAAAAAAATGAAATTATATTATTTTTATGATGATA
>NW_012130156.1:521873-528828 GCF_000143395.1 Atta cephalotes | reverse complement strand
TTATTATCTCATTTGTAAGAATTAGTAAAGTACTAGTTTTATTGTATATATATATATATATATATATATATATATTTTTGTATGTGTAATTTTTTGTTGCATAATAAAAATAAATGGCCAATTTGTGTCGATAATAATAAATTCTATTTAATAAGTGTTCTATATGTATATTCTTTTACATATAATAAACAATTCCTTATATAAAAAATTGAAGATTATTAAGATACAATGACATATATTGATATCTATTGAAGAAAAAACTCTATCAAATACTATATAAAAATTTATATCCGATAAAAAATTTTTCATGCATGCATATGTATAAATATTACTTATAGCGAATTGGACGCTCTCAATGCGCACTGGTGCACATTAAAGCATACACAAAATAAGATATGTTTATATATACACATAGAAACTGATTAAATCATGAAATACATTTTATTGTATTATTAGGTCAAATATGTATGTTATAATTCGAAATATTTGCATTTCACTTTTATATTCAAATTAAATTATACAACGGCTTTAATATGCATCAGTGCGCACTAGTTCTTCCAATCGAATTCACATTAGATATGATTGAGTAGTCCATTCTTTATGGCTGCATTCAGCAGAACACGATTTTGCAATCGTTTTATGATTGTCTCCTGTGTGATAGGACCATTCTTCTAGATCTAAAAATATAATCCAATCAGCACGAAAAAAAACTTCCAACAGTTGCAAATTAAACCTTCCAACATAGCCAATGTCTTTAGATTAGACTGAGGCATGATGTAAGAAGACAAAGTGACCGCATTTATAGGCCAGTATTCATAGTCGTTCTTGTATTCAAGCTATCTTAGGCCGGATTCACACCTTGACGGAAAAGCGAAAAGCGGAAAGCGGAAGCCAATCGAAACTCGCAGTAGTAGTAGGCGGTACATTTCGCTTGTCTGTTTCTGTCTTTCCGCAAGTTCTGATTGGCTTGATGAACTCGACCTTAAGTTCAATTTTGACATGTCGTGAACCAATCAGACAGCCGCATTAGTGTCTTAAGATATTACTTAACTTGAAATAAGAACCGACTATGAGTACTAGTCATAATCAGGCTTTATATTTAAGGATTTCTTAAATTTATCTTCAGATGCTCTACGAATTATTTCATTAGCTGAGCATCTAAAAATAAATTTAAGGAAGCCTTAAGTACAAAATTTGATTATGAATACGGGCAAAGGTGTATCATTCCCGAAGATACGCAGTAAGAGAATGAATTGTAGCCAAAATTTGATTGACTTTGATATTTGATATTTGATTGAATTTGATATTTCAATATGCTAGTGCTATTATTCGCAGGAAAGTGCATAAAGGCCAAAATTTGAGTGGTTATTTCCAATATTGCTATCGTCATTATGTGCAATAGTACATACAATAACTCGCATTAATATTCGGACATTATAATAATAGAAAAACTATTATTTTTGAAATATAGTTTTTATAGGATTAAGAAATTTATGGTTTTTTCATTGGAAGTGCTTATTATAGATGTAAAAAAAACATTAATTTTCTTTATTTAACTAATGTAATTTTCAATGTTAAATAAGTTAATTCTTTAATTCTAATTTTAGAATCGCAAAAATATTAGACACTCAATATATTTTATATTTACTAACTCTCAGAAATCAAATTAGCTTATTCCTTACTTGTTTACGTGAAGTAAGTTAATACAAAATATATGACTTATTTCATATTGAATTGAGTTAATTTCTCCAAGATCACACAAGTTAATAATGAAAGTGATAAAGGCGTAAAGGCAAAAAATTCATTTGATAAACGCCAATTTGTTATTTTTCATTATAAAAAAGATAAATCATATTGAGAAATCGGTAAATTAATAAATTTGAATAAGAGTACGATAGCAGATATTGTAAAAAGATATGTTCGCATTAAATCAATACCTCAGAAAGGAGGATGTCTGAAATTACTTGACTCACGGGATAAACGTAAAATTATTAGGAAAGTAAATCCTGGATTAAGTGCTACAAAATTGACCTCAGAATTATACGAAGAGACTAGCAAGAAGGTACATTCTGATACAGTTCGTCGAGCATTAAAAGAAAGTGATTACAACGATAGAATTGCTCGTAAAAAACCATTCATAAATGAAGCGAATCCGAAGAAAAGATTAATTTTCGTCAAGGAATTTATTTCTAAAGAACAAATATGATGTAATATTCGCTAATGAGAGCAAATTTAATATTTTTAGATCTGATGGACGGAAAATGATATGATGAAAAGCAAACGAAGAATTCAAACTGAAAAATTTGAAACCAACTGTGACACAGCGGTAGAAGTTTAATGGTGGTTTGGAGTTGTATTTCAACTAAAGGAATGAATTAGTTTTCATTGACGGAATTTTGAATAAAAATAAATATTTAAATATTCGAAAAGATAATTTAATAAAAAGTACTAATGTGAATGTACGAGATAATTTCAAATTTTATCAAGATAATGACCCAAAACATAAATCGCAAATAGTACAAGAATATTTATTATACAATTGTCCAAAAGTATTACATCCTCCATCACAATCACCAGATTTAAATCCCACAGAAAATTTATGGAATTTACTAAATCGTAACATTCAGATTATGCCTACAAGATCAAAGGAGAACTAAAAATTACAATTAAAAGAAGAATGGACGCGCATTACGCCAGATTATTTAATAAAAATTATTTCTAACATACATACCCAAACGTTTGCATATTATTAAACAAAAAGATTATCCAACAAAATATTAAAATTATTATCATTTCATTTATATATATTTATATTATTATATCTTGTTAAGTGTCCGAATATTTTTACAGAATTAAGCAAAATTCTGTCTACAGTTTAATATATTCTAAACTGTATCATATAAATGTAATTTATAGAAATAAAATTTATATTTCTAATAACTATAATGAATTTTTCAATTTAAAACAAAAACGTAAATTTCTTATTCCAACAAAAATTATGTTTAGAAGGTAATAATTTTCAAAAAGTATTATGATGTTCGAATATTAATGCGAGTGATTGTACATATATCTAAAGGTATCATTACATGTAAACGTCGAGCGTCGAGCGTCGAGCATCTGCGCAGAAAATTATTGCTGATTACTGTGCAGAAGTTTGAATCTCCAGACTTCTGCGTAATAATCTTTTGCAGCTTCTTGATGCAAAATGATAAATTATGAAAGGTTTGATATACATGTTTTGATATACATTGCTATCATAACATATAATGCTTAATTTATATATTTATATTTATTTATATTATTTATATTTATTTATATTAGGTGTAGTAAAAAGAAATCCATTATTTTTGCATGAAATTGAATGGAAAAATAATGGATTTCTTTTTACTACACCTAATATTAAACAGTGTAAACTACAAGATTCTATTATTAGTATATCTCGTACATTAAATTCAATTACAATAAAATTATTAAACATATCACTGCGCATGCGCTCGACGCTGACGTTGCCATGTAAAGGCACTACTTGTGATCCAAGTGCTCTCTGGATTAATTTGGAGCATGCGACGTGCAATAAATTTTTGTGTTCTTAGGGGCTGGGTACAATGAAAGGAACAGAAAACAAGAATTTCAACCTATCAGAAACTGTGTACTCATACATAATATAAGATTTCTGATAGGTTGAAATTCTTATTCTCTGTTCTCTGTTCCTTTCATTGTGTGCAGCTTCTTACATCACGGCTGTGACCTGTGACTGATTTCTTAATCTGAATACTCGTTAACTTTAAATAGATTAATATCTCGGTCCGCGGAGCAGAGCGATATTTATTTCTACCAGATTCTTTCGTTTCATGCAGAAACGCATCAAAGCTTAAATTTATTGATTTTTGAAGTGCGTGGGATAAATTGAAGAATAATTATCGTAAAATCAAATTAATGTTCCAAGATACCAGAAAGATTCGAGTGCCTAGGCGATGCGTTCTGGTGCGAGTGCATTCTGGTTTACGGTTATCACTTTAGTTAATGTGTAATTAACCTAACCCTACATTCCTATATACAAAAATTTGTAACTATATTGAAGATGAAAATGAATTTGGCATATTGTACAACGATATTGATTTCTTTTTTAATGTCGTGTCATATGTGGGAGGTACGCGTCTTCTGCATTTCATTCTTCGATTTACTCTTTTAAAGTCTAATTCTCATCATTTATTACATTAGCCTTTTATTTATTATTATAGGTAGCGGATAACTTTGTGAAAACTGAACACTCCAATAATTGGGCTGTTTTGGTCGATACATCGCGTTTCTGGTTCAACTATCGACATGTTGCTAATGTTTTATCTATTTACCGAAGTGTCAAACGTTTAGGAATACCAGATTCTCAAATCATTCTGATGATAGCCGACGATATGGCGTGCAATCCTAGGAATCCTAGACCAGCGACTGTTTTTAACAACATTAAACAACATATTAACGTTTATGGCGATGATGTAGAAGTCGACTATAGAGGTTATGAAGTAACTGTAGAAAATTTTGTAAGGCTATTGACTGGACGCTTAGCTCAGGGAACCCCAAGATCGAAAAAGTTATTAACAGACGAAGGTTCAAACATTTTAATTTATTTAACTGGCCATGGTGGTAATGGATTTTTAAAATTTCAAGATTCTGAAGAAATCACTAGTCAAGAATTAGGTGATGCATTAGAACAAATGTGGCAAAAACGGAGATACCACGAAATTTTATTTGTAGTTGACACTTGTCAAGCGAGTTCCATGTACGAGAAATTTTATTCTCCAAACATATTAGCAGTTGCTTCTAGTTTAGTGGGAGAAGATTCACTTTCTGTAAGTAAAAAAACATTTTTTAAGTGTACTACAGCTATCAATCTATTCTAATATGTCATATTTGTAGCATCATGTAGATCCAGCCATTGGTGTTTACATTATAGATCGATACACTTATTATGCATTAAATTTTTTGGAAAAAGTAGAACCATCTAGCAGTAAAACATTAGGTGAATTTGTAAGTATCTTATTGTAATGCTAAATATAAGTTCTTCTCTTATCATATCGATTAATTGAGATTAATATTTTCTAGTTGAAAGTATGTCCGAGAGATTATTGTCTATCAACAGTGGGTGTAAGAAGAGATTTGTTTAGAAGGGATCCAGATAAAGTACCAGTAACAGATTTTTTTGGTTCACTTAGGCCTGTAGAACTTACGACAAACATAATGAATATTTTACCTCTTAAATCTAATTGTACAAAAACTCAGGAATTTGAAAAAAAATATAATTATGTTGCACAGTTTCCAGAAATAATATCTCAATATACGTAAGTAAAAGCAATAAATGGGATACTTTTTATAATACATTGTTTATGTAACTTTAATTTGTTGAAATGATTGTGTGGAAGATAATAAATTAAGGCAAAATGACAGCTGCATATGTTCCTAGCAGAAGACTGTTTAAATTAATTAAAAGCGTTATATAACTCAATGTAGCAATTTTATGCTGCATGCCTACCGATCCAAACATATATATAAGTAGCTATATTATGTTCTACGCATTTTATGCTATAACACTTGGACGACGCAATTCATCTTAAATTTGAGTGGTTGACTATATTATACATCACACAATTAAATTATTGTATGTATAATAATTAGGAAATAAATGATTTTGGTCATAGAGTAAAAATTGTTAAAATTGTCATGTTAAAATTCAATTTAATGAGCTATAGTTAATACAGTTGTGCTATACATTTTAACATGCATTAATCTACTTTGGCTCATTACGTTCGTCAGCTGATTCATACAGAACATCGCACAAACTCAAATATTTATTTTCTGAATAATTGCTAAGCAATTTATCCAAATTTTGTTTTAATTCAGTAAAAGTAGGTCTACTTTGTGGTCTTATATTCCAACATGAATACATTATGCTATATCTGAAAAAAAGTTTTTTTTAAGAAAGAGAGAGTAGGTATAAAACTGAAATTTATGAGAAATTAGGGAAATTAGCAGAATTTAACTTGGCGCCAGTTGTTTATATGTATATTCATGAAAATTAGAAATCTGTTAAAGGAATGCCGCGTTAAAATATACATACAGTTCTCGACTACAATTTGGTGGTCTCTCCATTCGATATCCGGATTTGAGGAATTGTAAAATTTTATTTGTGGGAGTATCAGGATAAGGTGTAGCTCCTAAAGTAACAATTTCCCACAATAAAATACCAAAAGCCCATCTATAATCCAAAATTTCATTGTCAACAAATCAAATAGATGGCGTAATGTACTTATATAATTTAAAATATAATGCATACACGTCACTGTAAGTAGTATATATTTGATGCGTTAAAGCCTCGAGTGCCATCCATTTTAAAGGCAATTTACCATTTCCTTTCTTTCGATAAACATTCTCTTGATAGATATCCCGGCTGAGACCAAAATCCGAAATTTTCACCACTCTATCTGATCGCACTAATACATTACGAGCAGCCAAGTCACGATGTACTATCCGATTAGAAGATAAAAATTCCTGAACATAACATCCATCGTATTCTGATTTGTATAATGAAACAATAGAATAGAATTAAGAAAATGATCGTATTATTTTAAAATACAAACTCAATATAATAATTATTAATATATTTACACGACTTACCATTCCTGTAGCTACTTGTCTAGCAAAATTTAATAAATCGGCAGAAGTAATATTTTCTATATATTTAGTCACATCTGGAAAAACGTTAACGGAATAATTATGTACGTATGCCTATATTATATATTCGATTATACATCTGTGTGATTTACCTCGTTGAATGTCATATAAGCGATTAGCGATCGTATGCGTCTTTTTATAGTTACAGACACATCTTTCTATAATAGAAAAATATTTCGTTTGAACATTTAAAGTTATTATCACATAGTGTATATAACAATATGTAAAC
>NW_012130156.1:517119-519607 GCF_000143395.1 Atta cephalotes | reverse complement strand
AACATTTAAAGTTATTATCACATAGTGTATATAACAATATGTAAACATACATGTGTAACACAGTGGGTGTATTCCATTTAACATTCGCAATACTCGCGTGCATTATTTCATCCTTGTTTAACATTTAATGAGAACAAGGATAATGCTCGCAAGCGTTGCAAACAATAGTTGTGGAACGCACTCAATGTAGATCAAATAGACACACACACACACACACACACACACACACACACACACACACACACAACAACACACACACACACACACACACATATATATCACAAGATAAACATGTATGTACATATTACCTTGATCTGTGTTGTTGGCAAAAGACGCCACATTAGATTTTAAGTGAGTCCTACATTCGAATACGACATTCACTATATTCTGCCAAATCTAAAAACAAAATTTAATGAAATGGTTAAAACAATTAAAGTATGTCATTTACCACTTAAAACAAAATTAATGCATTTTTCAAGTTACATGCACACATAACATTATATACATGTATTATACTTTTTGATGTAGCTCACCGTTCTTAAATATGTTTGTAAATCACCTTTGCTACAATATTCCACTACTAATAAAGGTTTATTATACAAAGTACAATATCCAATTAAAGACACTATGTTCGGATGTTGACCAGCGGATTTCATCATTGAAATCTCTCGATAAAAATTTTTTATATCGTCTATTGTTGGATCATCTGTATGCATAAGTATACGGAATAAAATTGTTCCTCTATACATTTTAATGCTTCTCCAGTACGATTACTATATGTATACTCATTTGAATGTAATTTTCTCTTGAGTATGTATTATATTTAATAGATATAAATAGATTTTTTTTGGTCTTATTTTATCAACATACCTTTCATCATTTTAACAGCTACGTCTGCGATAGCGCCAAATTCATCTTGCAACGAGGCAAGTCTAACGATGCCGTATGCTCCACTGCCTAATATACCTTTAAATTTTAGCCGCTGTGGAGCAAGTAGAAATTTATTATGAGGCAAAACAGTGTCGCTATTCTCTACTGCATAATCCCGATTTAAAAGTTTCTTTAGGGAATCCATAGAACCCTGTAAGCGAAAAATTAGTAAAATATTAATTGTAAAATCTGTTTTATATTATATAATTGCTTTGGATTTGGAGATAGAAAAATTATAATGAAATAGAAAAATTATTTCAATAATAAGACAAATTTCATAATAATGAAAAAATTATTATTAGCAACAAAACTGTATAAATCTTATAACATAAAATTATTAACTTGTTAGTAGAAACGTGGTGTTTTGGTTTCGATCACGATCGCAAATACGATCAATAAGATGTCTATACATTTACATTATACATTCGATGTTTTATCAAAAGAGAACTGTAGCCGATTACCATATATTTGATATTTGAGATTGAAAATTGATTATATGACAAAAGTTAACTACAAGTAATATATCTTACAATTGGCCGCGTCATATAAATTAGCACTTTATTGCTGAGCTTACCTCAAAATGCATATATTCCATATTAGTTTGCTTATTCTTCTCCTCTTTCTTGTTACGATGTTGCATATAAATTATTCCAAACACTGCCACAACAATCACTAGTGTTGATAACGCTACAATAATCTCGCGATAAGATAGCTCTGTAACTATTATGTCGCACATGTCTCATCTGAATACCAATTTTATTCATGTGACAATTCAAATGATTATCATGTTTACATGCTTACCTGAAGCTTCGTTGATACTCCCGGATATAGTCGATGGTAAACTTACACCGCCCATTGATTCTGCTATAATATTGATCTCATACCGCAGTATTACATCGACGTTTGAAAAAAGAGCTTTGATTGCATTCTATAGAAAAAGCAAAAATTTATGTTTTTTTCTTCTTATAAGAAACGTTTTTTAATTAAAAGAATAGTTTGGTATGATAATACTGACTCCGGGTATAACTAATAAACGTGGTTCAAATTGAAGCGAGTTAAATTGTAACGTGTAATTATCCGGTTGTAGAAAAGGTTTATTCCAATTAACTGCAACGTCATATAATTCTTCACTTCGCTTTCGAATGTATTCCATCTGCAAACCTTTTACCTTTTCAGGTGCTACAAAAATCGAGAAGAAAACTCGACATTATTATATACTTGAAACAATTTAATTTTGAAGAAAAAACTCAAAATGTACTTGATAAAATTATTTTATTAAATTACCGCAGATGCTTAAATTATGATGAATTTGTAGACACGATGGTGTGATGAAAGTAAATATTGTTGCATTACTAGTTTTCGAAAAGTCATCGTTACTCGATCGAATCGATATAGTAATATTCTGATCGTATCGTAAGTGTCTAAGAGAAAAGCGAAAATCTAAAGACTGAAGAAATATATAAATGTAACAACTGATAATTGAATAATATAATTTTATTGATAAAATTAAGATAAATTTAAACTAAAATCTCTCTCTCTCTCTCTCTCTCTCTCTCTC
>NW_012130156.1:496707-515324 GCF_000143395.1 Atta cephalotes | reverse complement strand
ATATATATATATATATATATATATATATATATGCGGCAAATGTTGAGAGCTTCCGAAGTAAGATTTCAATTCGATACCTGCGTAAGTTGAAAACCAATCCGACGTTTCGGCTAATGAGAAGCCACGTTGTGTTATTCTGTGTAAACGATAACGATAAAGTGTATCTGGTGTCAAATTTGAAAAGGTCGATAATCCGCCATTGCTCTACGGAAGAAATCTACTTTGTATAAAGATAGGCAAAAAGCGCATAAACATTTATTTTAAATTTAATCGAGAGAACTCTATCGTTTTCTTAATCAATCGATTGACAAGACATATGTATACCTAATGTGCAGAGTATGAGAGTCAAAGAAACGTTCTCGTTTGAAAAATAAATTTTTCTTTGATTCTATTCCTATTGTGTGAAAAACGCAAACGCGAATATAAAGAAATAATTGAACGAATCTATGAATGCATCGTATATTGTTTGTCTTGCTCGAGCTCTTTCGCGAAATATTTGAAATATCCCGATCGACATATGTGATCTAACTAAATCGTTTAAAAATCGTTACATTCGTTACATTCGTTACATTCTTTTAATCCAGCTCCTTTTATTCCTTTCATCGATTTTCGATCACATCAAGGAAAAAACTTGTTGATGCTTAAATTGTGGTAACAAATGGCTGAAATGATTAAAATTAAAAGCAGTATTTACCACTATGGTTGGACCCCAAGTGTCGACGGAAAGACTTTGTTGAATAATATAGCTTCCAGGAGAATGATGTTTAATTATTAGCGTGTTCATTCCTCTGCAGTGTAAAGTGACATTTGCGTCAGCTTTCTCATTTATTCTTGGATAAGCTAAAATAATTTTAATATATACATATAATATTTTTTTAATATATACATATAATATTCATAGAGACGTTTTGCAATTCTGTTGCACGACTTATAACTTACGTTCAAACTCGCCAATAGGTTGTAAACAACGATTTTGACATGATTCCTGAAACGATAAATTAATTATGCGAGCGTAACGAGCATAATGAAATTTTGTCAATATTGGTAAATATTAGAAAATTGTAATAACGCAATGAATTAAAAATATGTCTGTCTCGTTGCACTACATGCACATATATATATATGCAATTATCAACTCATTAATAAGTCGCGCAGCCTTTATTGTCGACACTCGAATTAAAATTAATTGTATTCTCGACATATATATACATATATTTCTTATATAAGGTACATACAAAAATATGTATGTATGTGCATTGCATATGTATAGTATACTTCTGTAAATTGTTGGGATATATGATTTATATTACTGAACAAGTAGCAGAAAATTATAATACGATTATCGATGAACACTGTGTCATAGATATCGACAACTTAATTTCAAAATTCAAGCGCATAGCATCGATCGATTTGAATTCGATTTCGGCGGTAAATAATGTATAATCTATGTGTATGTATATTCGCGGATGATAATATAGGACGATAATAAAAGCGCGATGATTACCTGACGCACTAACGCAAGGTCATCGCAAGTGCACATACATATGTGGATTGCTTCGTTATCTCACCTAGATATATTACGTACAGTCTAAATGTTCGATAAACTGACGCATCATCGTCTCCATGTTAAAATTGTTTCTTTTCTTCGCTCGTGTGCGTACGGCTACTGTATATACGACATATTATACATATATAACTACACTGAAAACTTGATGAGCGAGGCTCATATATATGTAATAAATTGAATACAAATTCTTTGGCACAATCGATGTGCGTGCGCGCGCGCGCATACAAGCACACACACACACGCACGCACATATGTATGTATATATATTTATAATACATATATATCGTGAATACATAAGAAATTGACGGAAAGAAAAATGTGCGAAACTGATACGCGTAAAAAATACCGTTGTTTAAATTTCTCGCGTTTGTCACAATAACTAACTCGAATCGTAACTGCAACTATACTTCATTGTTAAATTATAGAAAAGAAATGTTTAGACTGTCCGTTAAGAAATTTTATAGTTTAGTTTGTAAGCATGACTTTCCAAGTGCAAAGGAAATGCGAAGAAGAAGATAAACATGTTTAAAACAACTTGATGCATTATGCAGTCTATACCGTGCTGCTGCTTTACTTTTCTCTCTCGATACAGTTATATATATTTACAATCTATTTTAACTTGAAGCTACTTAAAACCTGCAAGTTTAATAAAAATTTTTGAAAATATTATATACGCGAATTGCGAATTGAACTTTTGGAATACATTATTGTCATTGTCGCAATTTTTAATGTTATGTTGCACGTATTAAAAGAAATTTTCGTTTTGTTTTTTTAAAACAAACGATCATTTAAACATCGTAAAAATGGCAAGTTTTCTATGCGAATATCGCTTTTAGCCAAATCATAAGCATGATCGTGTACTTGTCATCTACTTTTCAATGATATTGACACAAGTGTCAAAACGATCCAGCGTATTTATTTGGCCGATCTGTAGCTCGATATAAATTCTTCTAAAAGAGACTAAAGAGCCTAGGCTCTAGAAAATTGAACTCTTGTTTCCTCAATTTTTAAAGAAAAGTTTTTAAAGAGCTTGCTCGCGTATTAAATATTTATATACATTTTTTCAGTACATTAAAAAAAAGGCTAGTATATTTCAACAATATTATATATTTATTCGATTGTCAATTTCATATTGGTTGGTTCTATCGACGATACATTGTTGTACCACAAAGATAGTTTTGCCATCTACAACATCATCTTTCTGATATAAAATTATTATATATACATGGTGATATTTATATCACCATGTATGGTGCATTTCTCCCCTCCAAAACTAATTTATTATTGAAAATTAAGAAACAATGAAAATTATAGGTGATGACATAACAATACATATTACGAATGAATCTATGACAAATAATTGAAACTACATGCGAAATAAAAATTCCATATATTTATATATTTATAGTTTCATAGTGTTTTTTTTTAACTTACGTTTCTACATAGCGTCAGACATTCAGCAGTATCCAAAGCTTCTTGAAGACGATAACCGTAGATAGTAATTATATAAGAAAATAAGAAAAATAGCATTCCGTCGACTTGCCCGAAAATGTGCGCATCACCCATTCGAAATTTTTATTACTATTAACTGATGAGGATACTTGTGGATTTTGGGGATAAAGATGATAGAAAAAGCACTTATCTCTTTCTTTTCAAATTTATATATATGCGTAAGACATTCATTAAAGATAATACACATAAGTGTAAATAAGCACTTTTACATGATATTGTTGTTATTCTACGAAATTGCATCTATAAAATATCACAGAGTAAAATGTTTCATTTTTAAAACATGCACGTTTTAACTGCAATAAAATCACATTTTATTTCAATATGCAAATGGCAAATATTCAAATTATTAATTAATACACAATTCATGATTATTAATATTAAATTCAAATAGCTATCAAATTTAAGAACGTGGAACGTGACACAAATGAATTCACATTCACAAGACGCTCGAGTATTATTTCAATGTCTATATTATAGTAGCTCCCTATCCAGTGTGTGTACGATTATCTCTTGTATGCTAAAAGGTGGGATCTGCACTCCCACTTTTTCTTCATATATACTACTTGGTATATTTGTCATTTTTACAAAAGATACCAGTTTAATTTTAAATAATTCAGACAAAATTTTAAATTTTTAATAAATTTGAAAAATTACATTAAAAAATGATGATGTATACTAGTACAGTTCATATGTATCAAATTAATAAAATAAATTGTTTGAAGCACTGACTTTGAAGTGAATTAAATTTGTGATTGTATTTCAATTTTCCTTAATTTAAGTGTTCAACTTGAAATAAAATAATCTGAATGATATGAAAAATGTATTGTTTCAAGTATACCTATCATAAAGCAATAATTAAAACTGATTAATGAGTTTGCAATGTTGTTTACATTACAAATATTTCATCACATATTGCTTTAAAGTCACATATGTATATTTGCATAATATTTTTTTGATATTTTACTGTCTTATTTGTATTTTGATACTTAAAAAGGGGATTTATATACAAAAAAAAAAGATATTGTAAATGAAAGTTAATTATTTCCTAGAAATAATTATACGAAAAAAAATTGAATAATTTTTATCTGTTATCCGATTAATGGTCTAACATTTTTAAGTTATAAAATAACATATTGGATATTTTATTGGATTAAATGTGACAGAAACATACAAATCGCAATTGATGCAGTAACATATATAGGTTAGATCAGGTTATATTAAGCAGACTTTTTCGCATGACACACAGTTCTCCATTTCTCATTTCGTGTAATTCGCATTTATGTAGTGGAAGATGAATACTAAGAAAAACAGCGCAACTCCTAGGATGTTGCAAAATATTGCCAATTGTACGTCAGTAATCATCTGAAACGCAAATGGTCCATTTCAGATAATGTGTCAAGTTACTTAAACTTGTAATCATATCGTAATATTTGAATGTTTTCATCAATATAATTTCATATCAATTAAAAGTATCAAACATAATTACCTTAAAGCTAATATAGTCGCTGCTCTTTACTAGCTTTGTAAAATTTTCACAGATTTTCAATAAAAAGATGACGTATACAAAACGTAAGGATATGTACATCCAACGTGGCTCTCCAAGCGAGCGGATCAGCTACAACGATATGGATTGAAGTGGATGTATGTATATACATACTACGCGATCCAATTTCGACCATTATCATTATTGGTTACTGTTGATTAACTTGGCACAATACAGCAACAATATATACAAATAATATGACATTCACATACTAATTGCACTTTTGAATTATAAAATGCAAAAGTTTCCATATAAGAAAAGAAAAAAATACAGACCTTTATGCAAAATATGGTTCAAATCTGTACTAAGTAAAACTTCAGTTTTGGACAAAAAGGGTTCGAGTCTCTGCTAAGTCATATTTCTCGAACTTTTATTAATAAGATTTAAAAAAAAATATATGCCGTGTACATAATAAAAATTATTTATATTAATTTTCTCGTAGTACGTATGTAACTTTTAGAATTTATAATAATTTTGGTTGTCGTTTTAAAGCTGAAAGATCTAATATTCTACTAGGGCAAGTGGTTCCAGATGTTTGTACAAAAGGGAATCGTCGTAGGGCAGGATTATTATTTGTAGTCGGTTTAAAATCATATTTAGATGAGACTTTGTCACAAGCTTGATCAGTATCTGAAAAATAAATAAATATAAATTAACATTACACAAATATTGCTGATATAGATAATAATAGACACAAGACAAATTTATAACAAATAATTTGATTACTTTGAATCACACACGAATTTTGTTGCATAATTATATTTAAATTATTATTTCGTATTGTTCATCGCTTGATACTTACTTTCTGCTTGAACGTTATTCTTTCCTGGGAGAAGTTGATATCTTTCTAAATAACGCATTGTGGCTAACGACATATTTGTTCCTTGCATATTGCTGAGCATAAAGTGTTTCAATGAAGACGATTCTTGTTTATGCCACGCTATATCTGTCAGTTGTTCGTCACTTAAATATTTTAATGCCAGCGCCTTCATATGCATACTTGTATTTGTTTCATTTACAGCACTAGTGGCATGCGTCATATTTGCTTGATGATCAAAACGAGGATAAAAAGATGAATCAAAGTCTAACCTTGAAAAGATCAATTACGAGCCCTTAGTATCATCATTATATACATAGTATATAATATAATGAGTAAATAAATGAACAAGTCATAAACCTTTTTCATGTATCGTAAAGTAACAACAATATCCTGTACATACAGAGATTATTGTACCAGTAGTTTACTCTATATTTAGGCATTAATTACATCTTAATAACTTGCAAAATTATTCATCTTTCAAATCTTTATTTAAAATTTTTTACTTAAAAATAATTCACAAATTTAAATGCACAATTATTTAATTATGTATTATGTTATGTCTAAATGAAAATTAATGTAAAGATACATACGTCTTGTTACCATTGGATTCTCTGTGCTCATTATTTTCAGTTAGACTGATCCCAAGTCTCCGAAGTTGTTCCAAAGTGGTTGCTTTAACAGTGTTCAATGCCGATTTAGTTTCTCTATCATTTTCTTGTTCAACATTACATGGTGTTTTAGCATGATTCAGATCTTCATTGTTTATAACACCAGAATTTTGTAAAATTTCATTAACTTGCCCCAAAACATTGTTGTAAAAAGTCCAACCTATTTTCGAAGTATGCTTTAACTTGTCACTTTCATCGTCACTTACATACTCCTGCATCTCAACGTGAATACTTGGTTCTGGAGTTGGTGGAGATCTTTCGAGTATTTTAAGATCACCTCCACTCAGAATCATGCTATCATCACCTATATCTTTAATTTGTCTAACATTAGCACTGCGCGCGTATTCCTTATTTCTATGGTTGTGATAGTAATCTGTTACTGGTAAATGGACGTTATGCAAAGAATGTTGATTAATATTTGTCTTGTAGGTACACTTTTTCCCATCTATCGTAACATAATCGTTTGTTTGCTTGACAAGTGCTTCACTGCAATTTGCACTTCCAATACAATCTATGTTCATAGATGTATTTGACGTTTTCCTTGTATTTGATGCTCGTTCATACACATTACTATCTTTCCCTATATATGCTCCTTTATGCGTTTCTTCTCGATTTAAATCAGTAGAAAGATGTTGACGCAATTTCGATGATTCTTTCACGGAAGAACTCGCGTTGAAATTACTACTTTGCTGTTGGCTAGAGGATAAATAACTTTCAGAATCCTCGACTATGTTCTCCAATTGCGCTGCTGGTCCAGGCTTACGCGTAAATGTATTCTTATATCTATTAACAGGCTCTGTTGTATCATGTATATTTACAGTATTTACAGTATTTGCTCTACTATTAATACCATTACTTTCTCTGTGGGCTTCCGTTTTCTCACATATTTCAGAGTCTATTGGAAAAGGGTTATTTTGTACAGTAAACTCAAAACTTGTCATAACACCGATCGAAACTTTTTGTTCCATAAAAGCCTTTTTTGATTGCTGTTCTAATGCTGTTTCTAATTTATTATTTTCACTGAAGTTTTCTAGATCTTGCCTCTCCACAATAGATGTACTCTGTGAGGCTACATTTTTCTTTATACTTTGATTCTGAGATTGTACAAGAGAAGAAGTAAGAGCAGAGTCGTAACAATTTATTGGATACCTAAATACTTGATTTGCAAGAGGTTGTGAACATAAGCATGTCGGTTTGTTTCTGAAATTTTCTTCCTGCATTCTTACTAGTCTATCTATCTGGAGTTGTAAATTTTTTATCTGTTGATTTTGACTATTTACAAGTTGCAATAAAGTTTTTACCGTTTCATTATTGTCTATATTATAATTTGAGTAGTTAGGTACATGAAATTGCTGACATCCAGCATATGGAGTCTGAAAATATTCAGGTTTTTTCAATGTATCTGGAATAGTATTGTTAGATGTTCTCATAGTACGATCAGCTATGTTCAGCTGTGTACTTTGTAAAGAATCAGAAGATGAGGTTCTCTTATCCAAAGATAATAAATCAGTCTGACTTTCGAGACGATAGGAATCTCCTGTATCAGAACATGTAAATTTTACACTTTTCTCATGCATTCTTTCATTTTTACTAGCATTTTGCAATGTTTCTTGTTTATCATTAATTTTTGTTTGCTCTTGTAGCTTTTGTATAGAAGCATTTTGTAAACCTGTACTTGGCACAGCATAATCATAGCTACAAGTATTTTTGTATAATGGTGAAATATGTGTTGTACTTGTAGAATTAATCTCTCTAGAATAATTCTGTTCCTTCCATGTGGCGTAAGAATCAGAATTGTGTGAAATCAGCGACGTAGGGCTAACTTTCACAGTATTGTCAGAAATTCGTATAGGTCTTACTGATATCGCTGGCAACGAATCGGTAGTATCGATACTCCGATTCCTTGGATCTCTTGCTGTTGGTTTTTCAAAGATTAAAGATATTTCTGGCACAGTCGGCACTACGAAGCACTAAAAATTGTCTAAATTATTTCTCTAATATTTTTATACTGTATGTAAAATGTCACAAAATAAATAAGATGACAATACAAACAACCGTTTGAAAAAGCAACTTACATCGTGTTTGGTTATAGGTTTCGGTATAACTCTTGGCTCAACTTCCTCTTCACCATCATAAAACTGATAATACATGTTTAAAAAGTTAAATATTATTGCAACATTTATTCTAACGATATTATTATTGAAATGTTTATACAAGTTATGTCTTTTACAATACTTTTATGATAACATATCAGAGATAACAATTGATACAAAATATACGTTCTTCGTTATTTATACATAATACAAGCTAGAGACTGCTAGAGAAGACAATTGAAGATGGACAATGGACAATGACTTGGAAGACTTGAGAGAGTTTAGTTTCAAGCCGACAAAGCAGCTAAGCATACTTGCCGAGCAAATGAGCATGATTGGTATTCCTACCTGTGGATCCAACTAGAGTCCCTATTATAGGGATTCTACATCCATCCAATCATATTTAATTGCTCGGCGAATAGGTCAGCTGCTTTGTTCAGCTTGAACGCGTCTAATGGCTGCGTTCAGCAAAACAGTTTCGCAACCAATTTTATGATTGTCTGCTGAGATAGGATCATTCTTCTAGATCTAAAAATACAAACAACGAGAAGAAAACTTTCAACGGAAACTTGCAAAATAAATTTTCTGTAAACGCAATCAATCAGAGACAGACAATAAAGATACCTTTTCAGATAAATCAGTCGTTAAATTATCATTGGTGAATCAGTCAAGTGACCTCTTTATCGAGCGATAAAGCTCTTTAAAAGCGAGTGATGAGCAATGCACCAAAAGATATCTTAAGGGAGCGTTTATATTGGCCGTAACCGTATGCCGTAATCTGTAATAATTGACTAATTACAGTGAAGCAATAATTACGGCTCTTGCACACAGAACACGGCAACGAACGCTTGCCACGCAGCGGAAGTTGGTGCGATAGCCAATCATCGTTTCGCTTGCTCGAAAGTAATAGCTAACTTTTCATACGCAGCACGCTGCGGCAATAATTCGTAAATATTGGTTAAAAATTTTATATGAGATGACGCATTTCCGACGCAAAATAAAATTTTGCCATATCTCATTGAAGTTCAATCGAACGAATAACGAGCAACAAAGAATTCAAAGTCGAGAAAGTCTGCAATATTTGCAAAAAATGTGAAAATTGAGTACGTTTACAATAAGTATACATACAATGAGTATTTTTATTAAGATTTGAAGTGATAGGGATATTCTAAATTCTAAATAATTACCTGAAATGATAGTTGTCCAAATTGTAACTGCACTAACAGTTGTCATATAATCACAAGTTTTTAGTTTTTTAAGTTTTTCGAGCTGAGCAAATAAAAGACACATATTTGAGATTAAACTTTAATATATATATTTAATATATATATGCTGTTACCGTTATTCCTTTTCACGTGCAGCAAATGCAGTGGAATGCAATTATGAAAAATTGATATTTTTGCTGTCGCAGCGTGAAAAGGCACCTTTAGATATATAATTTCCATTGCGCGACAAAAGTTGAACTCAATCCAACTTTTGCCGCGGAAGTAATATTACATCATTTCTAGAAGTTTTGTGTTGTTTTGCATGGTGAAGTCGATTTAAAAACATAGAATTATTGATTAGTGCGACAACTTCCGTCGCGCAACAAGCGTTGCCGCATTCTGTGTGCCATTAGACCTCCTAATGAAAAGTAGACCAATGACAAAATTCCCCAAAGTGACCGAATTATTCAAATATGATTTATAAATTTTGTTTTTTCCACTCCGAAATTCACTTGATAATACTTGATAATGCTTCGAAGCATTTTTTAATTGGTTAATAAAATTGTTTCTTTCGATTGTCGCGCGCGCGCGCGCGTGTGTGTGTGTGTGTGTAAATTTAATCGTAATTCAAATAAGTGGTAAATAATCAAACTTTACGTATTATGACTCAAAAAAAAGACTATAAACATCGTATAGTTGCTCATGAGGCATGAAATATTGAAAAGTAAAAGATATCACTGATCATGATTAGCAATTAATTTACACAAAACTCTGTCAATTTACTCTTAACTGCTCTGGAGCACTCTTCAACTTAAAATTTAAACTTTCTGCAGGAATGACACAACAAATACTAATTATTTACGGGCACGTAGAATAGCGTTAAGCAAGAGATTTGCGAAAGCGAGACTTATTATGATTCGACTACGTATAATAAATTGATAAATTCAAAGGTGGCTAGGTGCATTAAGGACGAAAAAAAGAATTTAAAAGCAATTAATTAAGAAAAATGCAGTTAATTAGAGCAGTGAAAGAGAATATATCAAATGGAAAATATGAGAAAATGACGCGCAGAAACGTATAAGAACTAAAAACGTATAAATCTAGTGCTTTCTCTCTCACCTGTTCTTACACCATTGCTCAATGCTCACCATTCGCCCCGATCTGTCCCGGACGGATCGTCGCATGGCGCACAGCACTACGTGCGTCGATCGTGTTGCGCGCGTGTTTCAGTCGAGGTTTATCGGTCAGGCGGGTAAAGTGGTGGAAAGCGGGCTTAGTGGAGCTTAGTCACCACTAACCAACAGTTGACTCGTTGTGACCAGTATATTCCGTACACACTATACAAATATTACGAATATTACGGTCTTTTTATTTTTACAAATCTCTTTTTAATCTCGATAAGTAATTTGAACGAGTAGGATTCGAACGCGAAGACGAGAGAAAAATCAAAGAGTGAAAGAAAAAGAGAGAAGTGAAATATGGCGGAGAAAATGTACCACCCCAATTCGGAGCTCGCGAGAGAGGCGCACTGCGCTAGCATGGAACAATATAAGCGAATGCACGAAAAGTGAGTAGATATATGAACGAATTTAAATTCAATATCGTACGTATACATATGGGAGAAAGAGTTATCATCGTGTTATTTAATTTGGAATGTATAACGTTCGGCGACAGCCGCGAACCTACCTGTCCTATCTATCGAGATATGAAAATGTGCACATTTGCTGACGAGATTGTATAATATATGTTGCAGCAGGCAAAAAGAATAGCGATAGAATAAGTGATAAAGATGCTGTATATAAAGATTTTGATGAAGAAGTTGATTATTTTTTAGTTTATTGTTACTCTGATTGGAATCAATATAATGGTAAAGAAAAAAAAATGAAACGGGTCAATGCGAGATTTTAAAGAAGATATTTATGAACAGATTATAGATCTAATTATTACAGAGTTATTATACAGAGTTGAATCGAATATTGAATGAATTAGAGATAGCATTTCAATTGTATGAGATGTTTCATCTGAACAATCAGCTGCTGTAAACGGCATAAATAGAAGCACGATTTGCGCGATATCGATCGATCTCGTTAAGGGTGGGACGAATTTCTCTGGAGGAAGGAGCATTCCTCCGTAGATTGCTAGAAATGCAGCTACAAAAATGTAGAACGGAATTATTCTTTCTCTATCTTTTTTCCCTACGCTTCTTTAGTTCTGATTACATCGTAATTATTCGCTGCAAATTCCTAATTGGCAAACGATCCAAGCGAATTCTTAAAATGATTTTTTTGATTCCAAGATTTATGTATATCTAACTATAATAGCCTCTGCTGCTTCGAATATAGATCATATTTACTTCATCCGTAATATATTTCGTCGAAGAGGACTACGAACTCATCCAATTAATGCGGAAATACGACAATAATAATGTGCACAATTCGCGAGTGCACCGAATGTGTATAAATTTGTAAATAAAGTGGAATGAAGAATGCATTACGTAAGAAAGGAGAAGTGGATCGATTCATTAAACACGAATTTTTCAGCTCTTGTTGCAATGATGATGTTAAAACTTTATTAAAGGAAATTCGAGATAAATTATGGATATATAATCAATAAATTAAAAACGATCCATAATTATTATTTATAACGTTTATATGTTTTTAATTTATTATAAATAATAAATTGTAAATTATAAATGTATAATAATTATGAATTATTGTCACGAAAAAGTAGCGAGGGAAATCATTTGGCATAGTTCGAATTGACATGCTTGAATTTGCTTTTTT
Source organism: Atta cephalotes (assembly GCF_000143395.1). Classification (NCBI taxonomy): domain Eukaryota; kingdom Metazoa; phylum Arthropoda; class Insecta; order Hymenoptera; family Formicidae; genus Atta; species Atta cephalotes. Next base: position 503,133 of record NW_012130156.1, on the reverse strand, counting down.
TTATCTAGATCTATAAAGGAGCCGGTGCAATTCTGGAGTGAAATCGCCAAACAATTTTATTGGGAAACACCAGCGATCGAAGACAAGTTTTTCTCATATAATTTCGATCTGAACAAAGGTGATATTTTCATAAAGTGGATGGAGGGAGCGTCGACAAATATAAGCTTCAACCTACTCGATAAAAATGTAAAGAGTGGAAATGGTGATAAAATAGCATTTTACTGGTAAGTGGTTAAACTGTAGGTAGTTAAAGGTACGTTTATCGAATTAACGAATTCAATGGCTAATCTGATCGCGCGCGCGATTTATTTCCATGCAAAAATATTATATATATATATTCTTCAATAGTAGATGCAAGTCATTCGGACACGTTGAGCTTGTGTCACTTACGCAAAATGGTATATTTTATTGTTTTAGCTAATATAATTGATGATCATCTCGCGTTTATATTTAATATAATTGATGATCATCTCGTTTCTGTTACGGATTATTGAAACGCAACAATTCTGTTCGTCACTTTAACAGTTTTAACAACGAATTAATGATAATGGCTTTGGTCTCGCTATAAATACTTTGAAACATTTGATGGACCAAAAGAAGAATTTTACAAATTGAGTTAAAAAACAAAGCATTTGCAGCATCGCGTTGATCGTATCCAATAATTTGTTTCGCAAGACATCTCTAGAAAGAGAAATTTGATATACATGCCATGGTATTATATATGTGCGAAAGACGCGTGAGACCGCGCGAGACAGTGAGTGAAGAATATGATCGTGAGTTTTGCAATATCACGCTTCATACATATTTCATTGTCCTACGCCCGCGTCGTATCGGTCGTTCAGCCATTCATCATCGATTACCATTGAGAATGTATTGCATAACATCCTACTAACTACATTTTGGAGAATCCAAGCTTTTAGAGTATTCTTTAATCGTGGAACGATCCGAACGATGATGCAACTTTGTCGAGCGCACGTGACGAGTTGAGATTGTTCGGTCGCGCAATCATGTCGTGAAACGATATCCATCTATTTGTCGAAAAATTCGACACATGGCTTACACCTGCGCCTTCATTGGTCAGCGAAGCATCGCGCGCGATCGCGTCATTCGTTGCGTCAACTCTGCCGAGCCGTTGAGCTCCGCGTGAGCGCGCGACAGCACGATTCTCTCACGCGATTCATAGTGAAAATTTTTTATTTCTTGTAAGATTCTTAGAGATATCCGAGCAAAGTTTCGAATTTTTTTCTTTATTTTTTTCTTCATATCTTGCGAATGTGCGAGCCAAGTATTCAAGTAAATTCGATGATGCAAAAACTTTAAAATTTGGCGATCTCGGATCTACATTCATTCGCTCGCGCAACTGATCATTGAAGGGAGCATCAAGACGAAACTGATGAAAATATTGTAAAAATGCAAAGTACAAAACTATACACACATATATATATATATATATATATATATATCAATCATACGCGTACCTACACATATATATAAATTAAATACCATTCAACCCTGAGTTTAGAGAGGAGATTGAGAGATGAAAGTCAGATGCGTTTCTCTTCACTAAAGGATAATAATACGTCGCTCAAGGATAGTATCACGCACGAGATTAATTGCAAATCTAGTTGAATGAGAAAAATGAGAAATTAGAAGACGCGTGATTGATACTGCAATGTTGTTAAATAATAAATATGTAAACGAATTAAATAATACATTTCGATTCGTCTTCATTGTTATCATTGTTGAATGTATTATGCTTTTTGTCTACCAATATCGATACGGTTACCGCTATACAGTTATGCAAAATACGCATACAGTTATGAAAAAAGTCACGCACAATCATCTTATTAAGGAATAATATAGCTACGTGTTTTGTTCACAATCAGTAGTGATCGATATATTATCGTAAAGTACCTCATTTTATCGATCGATTTACCTAATTCTTTCCTAATTATTCACACGATTCGCAATGTCATAACTAGATTCAGATTTTGACTTTATGTAATGTATATTCCGTTCTATGATAATTCTTAGTACATTAGCATTTAACATTATGTTTATATAGACGTAAAAGAATCTTTAAAATATGTGCGCAATCTCTCTCTCTCTCTCTCTCTCTCTCTGTTGAAATGCGACTCGAGGACGTTTCCAAGCTTCTTATAGTCGCTCAAGATCTTTTACATAGATACATATATGTAAGATAAATTAAAATTTAAAAAATGAAATGATTGACTTTAGTTGACTCTATTGCACACAAGTGCGAGATGTGCATATCCTTGCCGTTTTCTTTAAATTATGCTATGCGATTCGTTACTCGCGAGAATTAAAATATTGATACTTTTCACATTCTCTCGAATTGAATGAATTTTCATCAATATTTTGCTATCCATTGTGTTGTCAGGGAAGGAAATGATCCGGAAGATTATTCGCGACTGACATATAGAAAGTTGCTCGAAGAGACATGTAGGTTTGCGAATGTTCTAAAATCGAAGGATGTCTCTGTGGGGGACAAAGTGGTGATTTACATGCCGATGATCTTGGAGCTACCGATCGCCATGTTGGCTTGCACGAGGATAGGGGCGATTCACAGCGTGGTGGTAAGTACAAATATCGATGAGATGGTATAAACATAAACGTCGCAATGAATAAAAGAGGAAAAAAGAATAATGTATACAATCTCACAGTTTGCAGGATATTCATCTGATTCGTTGGCGGAACGTATTCTCGATTCTAAGGCCAAGGTTCTTATTACTACAGATGGCGTTTGGAGAGGCGAGAAATTACTTTTATTGAAAAATATCTGCGACGAAGCTGCGGCAAAGGCCAAGAAGCATGGCCATCAACTTGAAAACTGCATTGTCGTTGCGCATCTAAGAAGACTCAACAATCCACAGGGTAAGATGAAGGGAATGAATGGTACTAGCAACGGTACAGCCATGGATATCGCAAATGTTTCTTGGGACGATGATCGAGACGTTTGGTGGCATGATGAGATGGAGGATGCGGAAGCGAGCTGCTATCCAGTTTGGATGGCCGCCGAGGATCCACTTTTTATCCTTTATACGAGGTACACATACCGCGTCCTTTCTTTCGTATATTCATTCTGTCATACCTATACCGAGGCCAAATAAAAACATAGAGTCGGTAATGGACAGAGTTTTTCTCCAACACTCGTAGCTCTCCTAATTTGTTCTCGCTGAAAGGACTCTTGTTTTCCATAATCACGTAGCGGTTCTACTGGAAAACCAAAAGGCGTTCTCCATACTATCGCGGGATATCTGATCTATGCAGCAACAACTTTCAAATATGTTTTCGACTATCATCCAGGTGATATTTATTGGTGTACCGCCGATTGTGGCTGGATCACAGGACATACTTACGTGGTTTACGGTCCGTTAGCAAATGGCGCAACATCCGTTATAGTACGTGCATTTTTCACATTTTTCTTACGTAGATCATTCTTGATTTTTTTATTCCCTCGGTCTGTATTTCATGGTTTACAGTTTGAAGGTACACCCTTCTATCCAGAAAATGATCGATATTGGTCCATTATCGATAAGTATAAGGTCACACAATTTTATACGGCACCAACGGCCATTAGATCATTAATGAAATTTGGTGATGAGCTTGTGAAGAAGCACAGTTTATCCACGCTTAAGGTACATTTCATTCATCAGTACTTACTCATCAGTAAAAAAAGAAAAGGAAACAAATGCTTAACATATACAGAGAGCCTACACATGCTTATACGCGTTTCAGGTCCTTGGTTCAGTCGGTGAACCGATCAATACCGAGGCTTGGCTTTGGTTTTATAATCTCATTGGCCACGGTAAGTGCAGTATAGCAGACACGTTTTGGCAAACGGAAACTGGTGGTCATGTGATTACACCATTACCAGGTGCTACACCTATGAAGCCAGGCTCTGCGGTAAAGAATTTTTTCGTTAATAATTCCTTATAATAAATAATTTATTAATAATAAATATTTATTATATTTATTATTATAATAAATATTTATTATAAATAATTTATTTCTAATATATGAAACGATATATGTCTAGACGTTTCCTTTCTTCGGAATTTTGCCGGAGCTTCTTGATGAGGATGGTTGTGTGATTGAAGGCGAAGGAGAAGGATACCTCGTTTTCCGTCGACCATGGCCGGGTATGATGCGGACCCTCTATGGAAATCACCAACGTTTTCAAAATACATACTTTGATCGATTCAATGGATTTTATTGTACGGGGGATGGTAAGTATTATCTGATCTTTCTGCTTTCCCCTTCATTGTTTCATATACATTTCAGTTAGTGGTACGTAACTATCCACAAGATTATTTCATTAGAGGATTTTGATATTTTGTTCCGACGTATTTGGCATCTTTACCAAGTTCCTCTTCAATTCTTAATATTTGATTATATTTGCTCATTCTTTCACCCCTGCAATTATCATAGCGTTAAATGAATATGAGTATCATAATTCTCTTTCTTTTAAGTATCATAATTTTCGCTGGAGGAATGTTTTAGCATTCGATTTAAAATCAATTTTAAACTCTGAGAATCTGTCTCTCTCTCTCTCTCTTTCTCCTCCCCCCTCTTACTCTTACTCTCACTCACTCTCAATGTTATAATTGCTCGCATCCTAATACCTGCAAGGTGCTCCAGCTTTGAATTGGCCAGCGGAAAGTCCAACCGCTAAATCTGCGATAAAATTATCTTCTGTCTCACCCTGGCTTGCACTCATGATATAACTCCAATTGTTGATTATCGCCATTTTTGCGCAATTAATAACCTCTGTCACAGTGCCGATCTGTGATATTCTCAGGACGAGACAGTTTGCTATATTTCTATTCATTGCTTCTTCGATTCTCTCGATATTCATTGCTGTGAGATCATCGCTGACTACTTGAATTCCTTGATGAGCAATCATTAACCAACTGTTCCAGTCTTCTTGATCGAAAGGATCTTTGATTGAGAATATCGCTGGAAATTTTGAGAGATATCTTAGATACTGATCTCTTAAAGCCTCTGCTTCCAAGTAATTAGTGGGATCGGAATCCTTTATTTTAAACGCTAAGTCGTATTTTCCTATGTGAATGTAAATATGAACTTTCTTTAGAATGTGATCATAAAATAATTGTGTTTAAAAGGAAATCTTTTGAATATAGCGAAACCTTTTTTATAAAAAGCGCTCGCTGCGACGTCCAGCGCTATTTTAATTTTTCCTTCATAACCCGCGTCTCTGATGGACGCGTCTAAAAAGGTCAAAGCGATTTCGTCGTTTTCCAAATCAGGAGCGAAGGCTCCATTGTCGTTAATCAGAAGCGGCCCTTGTATTTGTTTAGCAGTAATGATTTTTCTCTCTAGTATTCGATACATTTCGGTAGCCATTTTTACGGCATCAGCAAAATTCTCAGCACCTAATATATATCACATATAAAAATATAAAAAAACTAGTCGAATATTTTAACGTTTAACAATTAAATCGAATACTCGATTTTATATGCATGTACGCACACCCTCACCTATGGGTAATATCATAAATTCTTGATACAATAAATTATTGCCAGCATATCGTCCTCCGTTGATCATACTAAAACTCGGCACAGGTATGCATAATTTATTGTTTTCTGCCAATTCAGCAATGTATCTAAAATGTAAAAGGCCGAAAATAAATAAACATATAAGTTTCTTTGTACAATGAATTAGATTAATTTAGTCATAAGTCATAAGGTAAGGAATAGAATGATATTAGTGAGGAATAGAATATATTACTACCTGTAAACTGGTAGACCTTTTTTAGCAGCACCGGCTTTGCAACAGGCTACGGAGACTCCGAGGATAGCGTTAACTCCAAGTCTCGACTTATTCTCTGTACCATCCAACTTGTTCAGCAACTCGTCTATCTCCGTTTGTTGACAAACTTCTAGCTTTGATTTTATCAGTTGAGGAGCAATCACGTTGTTGATGATATCGACAACTTTGAATACTGAGCGACCGTGATAAGCCATCATGTTCTCATCTCGAATCTCGCGCGCCTGATTTGGATTAAGTAACACGGTAGAAGGAACCGATGATCTGAATAAGCCGATATCAGTGATCACATCAACTTCCAAAGTCGGTTCGCCTCTGCTATCAAATATCTGACGAGCTTTGATTTTTCGAAGTGCCATTTTATATTATTCGAAATTTGTATGTCACTTATCGTTGAGGATTGAATTGAATTGTTGCTTTGCGTATTTCGCGAATGCGTCCCTCGATTTAATTACATTCTAATAATTTTGATCAGAATTCAAATCAGGTGTATATTTAAAACCTATCAAAGTCAACTGTCTAATAGTGAAATACGACGGATTAGGTTTGTAGCCTAATTCAGATGAAAGTTCAAGGTTCAAGCCGTGATGTAATGCAAGGTCTACAATAGGAGTT
>NW_012130156.1:469409-484299 GCF_000143395.1 Atta cephalotes | reverse complement strand
GTGTGTGTGTGTGTGTGTGTGTGTGTGTGTGTGTGTGTGTGTGTGTGTGTGTGTGTGTGTGTGTGTGTGTGTGCATCATAATCTAGAATTATTCTAATTAATCATAAAAATGTTTATGTACCTTTTGTTTCATTAATTCTTCGAGATCAATATCATCTTCTATGATTGTACAATCTACTTCATCAGAATCAAGATCTATTAATTTTTCATCTTCACTTTCTTCTGTAGAGACAACTTCTAATATAGAAGTTTTTGTTTTTCCATTCATACCAATTTCTTTATGCACTATATTAGAGTTTATTTTCTCCCCCATAGTACCATTTTCCATATTTCTATCTCTTTTCTGTCTTTTGTGTTTTTTGTGTTTTCGTCTACAAAAAGATATAATTATAATTATAATTTTAATCAATGCATCACTTAGTTGTATTGAATGTTTTCCAGAAAGAATGCAGTGTAACATAGTGAATCATTAAATCCTTGTTGTTTGCCAATATTAAACAAAGATGAAATAATTCACGTTATACTATGTCCAACTAAAAATATCCATTACCTTTCTTGCTTATCCAATCGCTCATCGTCTCTTTCAATTAATTTTTCCTTCTTATGCTTATGATGCTTATGTTTTCTTTTTTTTTCTTTCTTTGATCAATTACTCCATCTGCATCAGAATCTAATCCTAAAGATTCTCGTTTACACTCAGGATCTTCTAAATCTGATGTGCTGCAATTATATGTCGAAATAAATATCTTGATAAAACAATTTTTCGTGATAAAAAGAGAATATATTCATTTTTCTCCATTTTTTCATCAAATCGAGATCAAATTTCTCTTTGTTGCTAATGCAATATTAAATTAAATTTTTGTACAATTTACTTACCCCATAATGAAACTTTAGTAAATAATTAATAGATGAAACATAAAATCACATAGAGCAATTCCAATGATCCAAATGATTACAATGATCGCAATCAATAATGGTTCGTAACAAACGCACAAATACAGGAATGTCTCAGTGAGACGCCATTTTGCAAGTTCTATCCATGGTGAAAAGTGGAACTGGTGGATAGTGGTGGAAGGTGGAAGAACTGCCCAAGATGCTATTGCGCATACATACATCAGCAATATCAGCATACATTCTCTAAAGGCATTCGCCAGTGCCATTGATGCTTCTGATTGGTTATCGTGAATATAAATGTGAATGCATATTTGAGTGCTGCGACTTATCTAGGCTAGAGATCTTTATGCTTGGACCACAACCTTGCTTTAAGTGATAGTATGTCTTATGGCACAATAGAATGGAAATACTTACCGCATGGCAAAATGTGATGCGGTAGCCAATAAGTTTATAGCTCCTAATGTGTTCATTGGTTACCGCGTCCTTTTTTTTTGCTGCAAGAATTTCCGCGTTTAGTGTGGAGCTATTAAACCCATTTTACAATAGGCAGTAGCAGTAGTGGATTAAACAGTAGGCGTAGAAATCGACTAATCGTAGTTTATTTTTCTCACATTCAACTTGATTGATCAATTTCGATGCCTATTCCTTAATGCATATCCTTCAGATGTGAATTTAAGCCAATCAGAGGATCGATTCTGTATCTTCAAACAAGATGAAAATTACAAAAGTGAGCAAATTTTTTTAGATGTTGACTAATAAAATTATCAGTATTCTAGTAAATTCGCTCATCTTAGTAATTTTCATCTCAAGGTACAGAATCGATCCCCTGATCGATCCTCAGGATACTGTTTTAAATCTACGTACTCTAACGGAAATAAAAGTAGCAGTAAATTTATCCAGTAACTTATAAGTTTCAATCGTTGAAATTCACCTTATTGCGATGTTATGGATAAATTTATTATTATTTCTATTTCCATTAGATTACGTAGATCTAAAACAATATTCTAATTGGCTGCTTTAATTTACGTCTTAGAGCCAGTCCACACAACTTGCATAGTCGCATAAACGTGCGCATAAAAAAAATCATCCAATCGTATTTTATGTTTGTCCTTATGACAGAAATGTGATAAGACAGAAATTGGATAATTTTCTTTATGCATATGTTATGGCTCTTACGGTTATTGTTGCAGAATTTTGTGTGGCAGCTCTTAATCCGAATCTACAATAAGTGATTTAAGCCATAAGAAATTGACCAATTATAGTCGAATGCGAGAAAAATAATGAATTGTGATTCGTCCATTCCTTATGGCTTAAGGCTTAAAAATCTATTGTAGATTTAGAATAAATTGAATATGAGAAAATCGACTGTGATTAGTCAATTTCTTACGGCTTACGACCTCTTAAAGCAAGGATCGAACATTAGGCTTTCACTTAACGCTCGCAAGCATCATTTGTCCCAGGTATAAAGTCGATTCATTAATTGCAAGCTGATTGCAAGTTTGTTACAGTCAATATGAAGCGTTGATTTTAAAATAAGCTTCAGATTGACTGTCGCAATAAACTTGCGATCAGCTTACAACTAATGTAGAACCAACTTTAAGGTCTGAGCACAAGAATTGTCGTAACACTTACTTAGGCTACGTTTCAAAACTTCTTTTCCAAGGAAAATTTACTCGAAATATGTAATATATGTAATATATGTAATATATGTAACGTATACTGTAGCATATAGAATAAAATCTTTCTCGGAGAGGAAGTTTTGGAACATAGCTTTAGAGACTTAAGTTATAAATGTAAGTAACGCACAAGCTTTCACGTATGACGTACAATTTATTATCGTGTCTTCAAGGCAATAAATCGTATGTCATATGCCAAAGCTTGTGCATTACTTACATCTACAATTTAAATTTAAATAAGTGAATGACAATTCTTGTGCTCAGACATTTCTTGCTTAACAGTTTTAAAGACCATTCTACATTATTATTGTAGACGTCACAAGTCACAAGCTTATTGTTTCAGCCAATCTGATGCTTCAATTTTAAAGTCACATGATGTTTACGACATTTTCGACGCTATGATATGACTAATGTAGAATGATCTTAAGACTGTCTTAAGTAATGTTTTAAGGTAGTTTATAATATAATGTTAACAAACTCATTATATAAAGATCAGAATATTTACATCAATAGTAATATTAATATTAAAGTAATAAGTAAATTAAAAATAATAATTGATTAAATATTATATGAAAATTGTAATTGAATAATTATATATGAAAAAATAATAATATATTGCATGAAAATTGTAATTAAATGTGAAATTGTGTTAAATTTAATAATATATGTACACAAATGCATACTTTATTATTTACAAGAATACTTTATCGTATACAAATATAACAGTTTACACAATAAAGTCACCGAAAAAATTTGATTTAATTTTTTAGTAAAACTTAATTTTATTAATTATATTTTATAGGAAGAAGATCCAATTAACCTAATCTGCAATTTCAACTTACTGAAGGCAGCCATATTCCTTGTTGAAAACCGATGCATTAAAAATTGAAGCCACATAAAAAATTCAGTGACTATACATATTGCATGTACTTATACTGTGGTTGGGTCGGAGTATAGGAATTGACTAGTCACAGTCGAGTATTCCTTTACATTCAAATGAGAAGGAAATGCTCGATTGTGATTGATCAGTTCTTGCACTCTGACCAACTCTAATCTTGGTAGAAACTTAGGCTGTTTTCACATGCAACAGAACTTGCGTAAGCATAACTTGCGTCAACCAATCAAATCGTATTAAATTGTATCAGTTATGCATTATTCTAGTTGAAACGATTTGATTGACTAACGCAAGTTAGGCTCATGCAAGTTATGCTGCATGAAAGCACCATTAGTCTAAAAAAAAAGTGAACAGACAGTTTTACAAAAGTGAACAAATTCACTAGAATTTTTATAATTTAGGGCCGATTATTTTATATTTTGATAAATTTTGGATAAGTAGCAAGATTACTCAATCACATACGCTGATTACCAGATTTATCTCACAGGTAAAATTTACCAAAAGATGAAACAATTGACTCTTAATTGATCAATACCCAGTAATCTTTATTCATTTTTAAGGTTGCGGAAACACTCACTGATGTGCCACTAATACATACCAGCCGTTTGGAAATACTCGTATGTACTCGGTGTGCACTAGTAGTGTGAAATCATTTGGAAACGTCACACCGAGCCACTAAACCACCCATGCAAAGGAGGAGCCGGTGTGTTATGGCAGCGTAGACTTGCATAGTGCACAAGGGAATCGACTAATCGAAATTCTTCTTTTCCATGGAATGGGAGAAAAGAACAATTAAATCGCGTTCTTAGGTCAAAAAATTTTGAGCAGTTATATGAATCTAGAAAATTTGTCTAAGTTTTATAATATTTACTATTTTTTTATTTATTTTTATTTTAACTTTTTTTTTATATTGCTCTGCCTTTAATAATATTTTACGTACATTATTATTTATGCACATTTTACGCAGATTATTTGTATAAATATTGTAAAATTGTATGTGTCCAGTACTATTTAGAACAAAACTATTCTAAGATCGACAATAAGCTTCGCAGGAACTAATAGATCTTTGGATGATAAAGCAACATCCAGCATTTAAAGTTTTATATCACTGATGTCAATTTTCTTTAGGATTTATAATAATAAGACCTGTTATAATCAGAATATTGTTAGTCAAACCTGTTATGCTGATTCTGCAATGAGTCGATAGGTGGAAATCTTAGTTGACCAATAGCCAACTTGTAAGACTGTAATGCTGATTAATCAAATTCATCGATTAAGATTAATAAGCCTTTTACAATGAGGTTAATGAGTCATAAGTCATAAATCAGAAGTTAATCAGAGGTTAATGAGTCATAAGTCATAAATCAGAAACTTGACTACTGTGATTGGTTCATTTCTAACTTATAATTTATGATCTATAGTTTATTGCAGAAAGCCCATAAGACTACCGATTCATTGTAGAATCATTATATTGAATTTTTTACGATGAAAAATTTTATCATTGTCTAAAGTCGATACAGCAACATATAATTAACCGATACGATAGTGAAATGTTTAATAGGCGCCGGTAATGGAAGGAATGACTTATATTTCTTTCTTTTTACAATCATATACCGCCATCGTTCCTCTTTATAATCATTCTACCGTCTTTTTTCACCGGTGAATTGTTTAGTTCGAGGATAGGGTTAAACGTGAGGAGTGAGATGGAATTGAGATGACACATGGAAGCCGTTCGGGAACACTCACCATCCAAAGGTACACGATACCTTTACTACTTCTTCACTGAAGTTATTGAAACACACCAACGAGTTTCCGAACGCCTAATTAAGTTTGTTCGCGTTGCATGAAATCCCCAAATATTTTTGCTTAAGATAAGATAGATATATATTTGGCATTGAAAAGAGAGAAAGCAAATAAGCCGAGTGCAAAAAGTGCGAGCAATGCAAATAGATCTATAATATTTTCACTTCATTTTGAACATAATCGATCTCCAGATTAAAGAATGCGCTATTTTTATTAATAACTTGAACTAATAACTGAATTAATAACTGAAACTTTAATAATCTCTAATAATCCCGGGCGACTGAGGCGATATCGAGCAATTCCGTGGCACTCCAAGCGATTCCGGACCGAGTCCGGGCGACTCCGGGCGATTTCGGGCGACTCCGGGCGATGACGGGCGTCGATAACATTGTTTTCAAAAATTTACAAAAAACAGTGAAATTTCTAAAAAAAACTTCTTTAAAAAAGAAAAAATATATGCAAGTGCATAAAAAAGGTATCGAACATTATATTCCTTTAAAAAAAAATGGATACAAAATAAATATTTAATTTAACCAAGTATTTCATAATACAAAACACATAATTAGATAGATTGGAAATGACTAAAATGATTAAAAAATTACTTTTAGTAAATATTTTGGAATCATTTTAATGTCATGATGATTTTTTGTTCTGTTTGGATATGTTTTTCAATTTATTGTACATGATAGATTTTAGAAACATTCCTGCTCAGTAAGAAATGACAATGGAATTAACATCAAATCGATGTCGATTCGATATCGAAATCATCAAATGATGTCGATTCGATATCGATTTCATTATCATTTCTCACTGGGTGTTGAAATATTTCATACGACATATTTGCAGAATCCTTTCATTGCACACGATCGAGATGTGAAAGATTGAAACATTTCTAAAAATTTTGCGCAACAATCGGTGCTGTATAGATTTTAATAGATATTTAATTAATTGAAAGACGATTAAAAAACTATATACGCGTAAGAGAGAGACAGAGAGAATTTTCTTTTGTATCATTGATTATTTTGATTCTTTATATGTTTGTGTACTACAGGATTGTACTTATTGTACTGTTAGTTGTATACTCTGATGATTCTGCTACTTATTGCAATGTTACGATGAATTGAACGACAAAAAACTTTATTAATGAAAAAATGAATATAAAAAATGTATTAGATACATTATATCAATATATGCATATTATATTATAATTAAAAAAGAATATAAAGCTTTTCATGGATCCATTATCTCAAAATGGATGAGATTTAAAGAATTATTCAGATAATTAATCTTGGCATAGCCATCTTGAGATACCCGGTAAAAAATGCACGTTCATCCCTTTTTCTTTTGTAAAATTACTTTTTAGTGTAATAAAAATAATAATAATAATGCAAAAACAATTAAAGAAATAATTTTGTTTTAGAAAAAATCAAATTTGGAGAAATATAAAAAAATTATTCATTTACAATTATGTATAATTTTATATATAATTATATATGAGCATTTATTTTATATTTCTCTAAACTTGATTTTTTTCGAAAAGAATTAGGGCGAAAATTATCCTTTTAAATATTTTTTATGTTTTCATATTATTATTATTATTTCTATTACTAAAAAATTTTACAAAAGAAAGAAGGACGTATGTACACTTATGTATAAATATTTCAAATATGTATATATACAATTATGTATGTTTATGAATATTTATATATGTTTGTATGTTATGTATTATTATACATATTCATGCATGACAAATTTTTTACCGGGATTTTTTATCTGTATAAAATTAACTGTTCTCCATTTAATTTTTATCTCAATAAGTTGCGAATAATTAATGAAAGAGAAACATACAATTTAATTAAAAAATTAAAATCTAAAATTTAATAAAAATATTTTGTTGTCAAAATTTTTTTTCAGAAAAATTAATTATTGGTAAATATCTTATTGAAAGGTGTATTAAAAGTTTAATATATAAGAATTATCTTTTGAAATGTTGATTCTATGGAGTATTGTTTTAATTTGAAACTTATATTTGTTATTTTATGTTATAGAATCAACGCTGTATGTGCAGTAGCGCTACGCAGATACCAGGTGTACAAGTATGAAATGATGATTTGAGAAACAGATGGCGCACCAATGCAGTATGAAGTACAAAGATTTAACATTATACGCTATTTTATTGTACCATCAACAAGTGTCAAACGCGCAAAGTGATTTGATTGAAAAGTGTTTGCATAGTATTGTGCTGCTGTGTTTAATATGACGAAATTTGTACCAAAGGAGCATTCGCGGACAGCATTAATTTTTTTGTTTTCATTTGAAGAAAACTGCTGCGGAATCATACAGATTACTTGGAGAAGCTTATGGTGAACATGCTCCAAAAAACGTGTGAACGATGTTTTCAGCGTTTCAAAATTGGAGATTTCGATGTTGCAGACAAGGAACACGGAAAACCGCCCAAAAAGTACGAAGACATGGAATTGCAAGCATTGCTGGATGAAGATGATTCACAAACACAAAAACAATTCACAGAACAATTGAGCGTTAGTCAATAAGCTGTTTCCAATCGCCTACGAGAGATGGGAAAGATTCAGAGAGTCGGCAGATGGGTGCCACATGAATTGAATGGAAAAGCGCAAAAATACATGTGAAATTTTGCTCAAACGATACAGAAGAAAGTCATTCTTGCATCGTATCGTTACTGGGGATGAAAAGTGGATTTTTTTTGAGAATCCCAAGCGCAAAAAATCATGAGACCCAGGCGCACCATCCACATCGACCGCAAGACCGAATCGCTTTGGCAGGAAGACGATGCTCTGTGTTTGGTGGGATCACAAGGGTGTGGTCTATTATGAGCTATTGAAGCCTGGCAAAACGGTTAATACCAAACGCTATCAACAATTAATCGATTTGAACCGTTCGCTGCTTAAAAAACGACCAGAATACTAAAAGAGGCAACATAAGATCATTTTTCTCCATGACAATGCTCCATCACATACGGCAAAACTAGTTCGGGACACGTTGGAAGCACTCAGCTGGGAAGTTCTACCCCATGCGGCTTACTCACCAGACTTGGCTTCTTCCGATTACCACTTGTTTGCATCGATGGTCACGCACTTGCTGAGCAGCACTTTGGTTCGTACGAAGATGTGAAAAAATGGCTCGATGAATGGTTCGCGGCAAAAGGGGAAGATTTTTACTGGCGTTACTGGTATCCACAAATTGCCCGAAAGATGGGAAAAATGTGTAACTAGCAATGGAGCATACTTCGAATAAATCTCTTTTTATCATTCTTCCGAATTTAACGTGTTTTTTTTGGAAAAAAAATCGTTATTTCATACTTGCACACTTGTGGTATATAATTCCGCTGTTACATATTGGGTAAGTGAATTAATTTTTTTATTGAGATATGATATACGTGTGGTGGCATATAACATATAAAATCTTATGCTGATATTTAATTATGCAAATGTGGCTATAAATAGCAAAAAGAATTTTACTTATAAATAATGTAACTATAATTAATATAATATTTAATTTAATATAATATTTAATATAATATTTAATTTGATTATTCGGCTATTTTTTAATTACGCTGAGAAAATCCTAAGTGCTATTATAAATTTATTAGGTAATAAATATTGTGATATTGATTTGTAATAATTTAATCAATAAATAAAATATTTTACAATATTATATAATTTTGCATAAATAATATGCGAAATATGCGACGCGTCGTTGGTTGATAATAGTTCATGATTGCACCTATATTTTACGTCTCACTTACCAAACACGCGCAATATTTCTTCATTTTGTTAATTTGATATATCGATATCATTAATAATATTAATTAAAATTGAATTAATATCACGGATAATAATAACAAGAAACAATCAATATATACTTGGAGAATACATACTAAGGTAATCGTATGCTCTGGCTTCGCTAAAGAAATAGAAACAAATATAAATGAACGTTACATCGTCACATCACTAAATAGATACGTCATTAATAGATGTAGAATGCCGCATATTTGAAAATTTCAAAGAATTTTCCAAATATAATGCTTGTCATTACCAACTAGTAAATACATAATACTTTAACAATGCGCATTCATGACAAAAAATAAAATTTATAAAATTGCACGAGAGCGTAATTTGTAATATTTCAAAACACGAAACTAGGATAAAAAATGAATCATTCGTACAATAAAATACATTTCCTGAGCGCTTTAATAAAAGAAAATCACTTTACCTAACTAAATTAACACCATCGGTAAACACCATCCAGTCTTACGTAAATTGGTAATATTGGTTTTGACATATACGTATAATCATTATATGCAAATCGATTTTAGAAAGGAACAATTGATGCCTCTATCGCCGATACATTATTTCAAAAGTTCATGCACATTAATTAAATACATTGATATAATGTAGATACATAATACAGTGTTCGATGAAAAAATAAAATTGCAATTGCGGAAAAAATCAATTATATCCGACACTCTACAATAATAATAGAAATGTTCAAAGTTACACGTGTATAACAAATGCTTATTCAAACAACTTTTTAGCATAGTGCCAAATACGGAAAAAGTACTCATCTTTCCTAAGTAATCTTGCTCTCGCGTATGAATGTATATCGGCATCCATATTATGTTCTCTCAACCATGAACTTGTGTTTTCCGTGCTAAAGCTGATCGATGCGGTCTCACCTTTGTCCATAGCCTCTGCAATTGGTTCCACGCACGACAGTTCTGCCAAAGGAACAGATTTAATGATTAAAGTTTTAAATTTTAATTTAAGTTTGAAGGATAAATGCTGTATAATAAAAAGATAGTTACAATAAGAAAGGAAGCCATACCCGGTCAAAGTGGGTATTGGCTTTAATAACTGTGTTTTTACAATTCCAGTTCAAGCAAACATGCGCGCCCATAATATTTGATGATTTTAAAACAATTCTAAAACTGAAATTAAAGTAATTAATATTACAATTAAATTGACATGCGATGTTTACAGTGTTTTAAAGATTGCTCATTAGTATCAGAATTATATAAATTGCTTGTCAATTTAATTGTGATATTATCTACTTCAGGATTGTCCTAATTACTTCAGTTTTAGGGCTGTTTTAAAATCAACAAGCACGCAGTTTGTTTGAACTGGTAATTGTAAAAATTCACATAGATTCCTAGGGATGTTTTGTTCTAGTCTATAAGACGTCCTGTGGAATAAAAAAATAAAATAGTCGTCTCATTATGTTCTACATTCATCCACAGGAATCGATAGTCTTGAAGACATCCATCTGTAATTTTTGGGACAATTCTATTCTTACCCCCCCCCCCATACGGCACATATCTAAGGGACATTCCCTCCCCCCCCCCTCGGATGTCTTTTAGATAAAGACTTTTGGAAAAAAAAATGCTGAATTTGCAAATTGAAATGTTTCGCAAAATATTATATTCATTAGCTTCAATGATATAAAAATACATTCGTGTCTTGTATTAAGCGCATGCGAAAGTCATGTACAAATAATTATGATTCGTCTGTGTGCGTTGATTATATAGACTTGGTTATATCGAGAGTTTGACTAAATTTTACAAGAAATAATGCCATCTATCAGCAGAATATCAGAAAAATCCAAAAATATTGTAAATTCTCAAAATTATGACAAACAAGGACTGGGACATTCTTTAGGATTTCAGATTAGAATGTTAATTGCTGTTTAGAACATTTTTAGATTTATTTATATGGGTCTCAGGACATTTTGAAATTTTCATCTTTGTTAGTATAAGGTTCTAAACACATTCCACATATGTCCCAAAATATTCAGGATGTATATTCATTCATATTCATCCTGAAAATGTCTTGCTATTAGAAGTATTATTTAAATACAAAAACTCATTTTGATCTTGCTTATTGTTTTTGAAGATTTTCTAATCGATTTTATTGTTTAAAAACTTATTATTATTTAAAAAGAGTAAGTTATTTAAAAATAATTGATATCAAGTAGAGAAAAATAGAAATAAAAATAATGATAGAATCGTACCTGATGTCGGTACGATCTTAAAAGATTCTTCCGATTCCAAATGATCGCTAAATCCGATCTCATTTCGTGCGAAGATCCTTACGAGATATTCGTGATTCTCTTGCAGATCTCTAATGTTCAATTTTTGTATATCCGCGCTAACTCTTCCCACTTCCATCCACATAGTTTTCTTCGCGTCTCTAATAGCAATTTTATAACCCTCGAGAGATGCACCGCCGTCTGATTCGGGTCTACCCCATTCGATTACCATTGTATTCGCTGCAATCTGTCTCATCTCTAACGGAGCAGTAGGTGGTGATGGAACATCTACAAATAATTCAAAAAGCATATTATAAATTGTTACTTTAGGTATACGATAATTTGATAATAGTATCTATATAGTATATATACAACATTATATTGTATTTTATATATATATATAAATATAAATTAGCTTACTGGCATGAGTTTTTAGTGTGATCGGCTCGGAATTAGTAGGTATGCTAAGACCTAAACTATTTTCAGCAAAAATTCTAAAGAGGAATTCGCTTTCTTTTAGGTTCTCTATACAATATTGGTGTATTGTAGCATCCAAAGTGACAACTTTCGACCACCTGGCGCCTTTTCCGATTAATGGTCTCTTCTCGATTATATAACCTATAGTGAGAAGAAAATAATATGTATTATTGAAAATAATATGTAATATTAAATGTCGAAATGGAAAATTCATTTTATAAAAGTTTATATTTTATTTGCACATATATTATCACCTGTCAATTCCGATCCTCCTGTTGTAGTTGGTGGTGACCAACTAAGAGTGACACTTTTGCTAGTGACATTTGTTGCTCGGACGTTTAGCGGGCACGAAGGTGGTGCTGAAGAAAATTTAAATTATTATTTGCTCAATATATACATATGTCTTGCTATATTAGAATTCATATATAATTATGTTTTACAACTATTTAGCGAAATCTTTAGCGAAATCGATTGGATGCATTAATACGCATACATAAACCGTAGTACATAAACCGATGTGTAAAAGTCGAAATGTAAAAGTGTAATATAAATATATATTTATATATTAAATGGCAAATTTTTATATACTTTATTGTGTTACTTTGTAAAATATGTATTGGGCATTTTATTATGCGAGATATTTGCATTTCATTTTTATTCTCGGATCAATATATACGGTAATACGGTAAATTATATTGCTATGCTTGTCTTAGCGCTGAGACACTAGCGTGTCTCCTGATTTAATATATACCAATACTAATGCGTCTAATCAAATTTGTTAATAAAAAAACGCAAGGATAAGATACAATTCAAGAATAGGACATGAAAAACAAAAATAAGAAACTTACTCTTAATAGCGATAGTTTTGGTTGATGGAAATATGCCTAGTAGCGCGTATATGCTGTTTTCTGTAAGCTTTATTAATTCTAAGCAAAAGCAAAAGCGATCGTATTTATTATTAGAGTTATATTGGAGATTAATAATAATTGAAAATCAGTAATATGATGATTGAAAATAAGTAATATGATAAAACATTTAAAAAATAATTAGTAAACTTACTCGGTTGTTTACCGGTTGTAATCACTTCTTCTGCTGTATACGGAGGACCAGTACCAACGTTATTTTTAGCTATTATTCGGAAATTGTACGATGTATCCGGTTTTAAATCGGATACAGTAACATTAGTAATTTCCCCCTTTGTACTCGCA
Source organism: Atta cephalotes (assembly GCF_000143395.1). Lineage (NCBI taxonomy): Eukaryota > Metazoa > Arthropoda > Insecta > Hymenoptera > Formicidae > Atta > Atta cephalotes. Next base: position 471,283 of record NW_012130156.1, on the reverse strand, counting down.
ATCTAAGAAAGCATTAAAGATAAAGATTGTCTTAGTGCTGTGGACAATAAGTGTCTTAATGCACAGATAATGTGAGTACTAACTCTTTGCCAAGTTTTCTTAGATGTCTCCTTCATTTCGATAATGTATTCTATAATAGGAGACCCGCCATCATTCTTTGGTGGTTCCCATTTTAATGTGAATGATGTTTTCGTCATTCCAAAAACTTCGAGTGGTCCTCTCGGTGGGCCCGGTGTTTCTAATTATCAAACCAATAAAATATGTGTATATTTGAATATTTTATAAAGTTATATATAATTTTCTTAACATTCTTTTTTAATATTTAATACACAAAAAAACATAATTTTTTTTTACCGAATGAAGTTCTTGTTCGAATTGATTCGGATTCCAAAGGATCTGAGGATCCAACTGAGTTTCTAGCAACTATTCTGAATAGATAGTCGACATCTTGCTGCAATTTCTGCACACAGAAATTCTCAACTTCTTTGTCAACATCACCTACTTTTGTCCAAACTTTCTTATTCATTTCGCATTTCTCGATGGTATATCTTTCCAGTTCAACACCACCATCATCGATTGGCGGTCGCCATTCTATGGTGACGCGATCTTGTCTAATTTCTTTTGCGATAACTGGTCCCTGGGGTTTGCTTGGTTTATCTGCAATACGTAATAAATATGCACATCACTAATTTTAAATTTACTTTAAAACTTTCATCATTATTTGACTAATGTGAAAAGTTATCAACCTATAACACGAAGGTGACATTCCATCGATGAGCTACCGGCTTCGTTCGATGCTTTCACTGTATAGATAGCTGTATCATTTCTAACAAGTGAAGAAATCATAATAATAGATATAGTTTCCTTAGTCTCAATGGAAATGCGCTTATCAATTATTGTTTTGTTATTTATCATCCATGTTACTTCCGGTTTTGGGAAACCACTGAAATGAATCTCGGCTTTCCATTTATCGCCCACTGTTAGTCTCTGCTTTCTTAAATTTTCGTCGCAAGTGATCTTTGGAGATTCTTGAATTTTTAATTGACATGATGTTTCTGCCATTCCTGCATCATTTTGAGCTTTAACCGTAAATGTGGCTGAAGATGTTTCAGTAGTTTTTCGAATAGTATATTTAGCTAAATGATTTTCATATGTAATATCACTATCTTCGAAAGCCTTGCCATCTTTCAACCTAGAAAATAATTTTCACAATATATCTCGAGCAACAATTGACATATTTAGCTGCTGCAATTAGATAAAAAATGAAATAATAAAAAATTACCATGTAATACGAGGTGTCGGTATACCACCAATTACACAAGAAAGTGTGACGGTCTCTTCTAATCCAATGACGATACTTTTAAGTGCTTCAAGAACAGTCGGTGGCTCAGACGCTGATAACTTGGAAATTCTTAGATATGGTGTATTTAGTGATGCTTCCCCTGGTCCAGCTTCGTTAACAGCTGTTGCACGGAAGGTATATTCCTTGTCGGTGATTAAGTTGATTAATTTATATGTAGTTTCAATTATTGTCTCCGTAATTCTGCTCCATCTTGAAATTAAATTAAATTTTCTTGGTTACAAATTATAGAGATATGTATAAGAAAATACATGTTTAGATTTTTGTTTTTTCTTTAACAAGTCCACAAAATTTTGTATTACTTACAAAATTTCTGTCTTTTCTCGATATTCTAAAATGTATTCTATGATCGAGGAGTGTCCATCTGTATCTGGTTTCTTCCAATGAAGAGTAATGCTGTCATCGGTTATTTCAAGAGGTTCCGGAATTCCTGGTGCACCAGGTACCTCTGTAATGTGTGTGTGTGTATAATAATTTTTATATATATATATATATATATATATATATATATATT
>NW_012130156.1:458290-468351 GCF_000143395.1 Atta cephalotes | reverse complement strand
TTATTAAGACGGCTGAACATTCATCAATGGATGGAATAATTCGTTTAGATTTTTTAAGAATACGGCCATTGACGATCCACTCATCAATTGGAATTGGCTTAGCCGCGAATTTGACAACAATATCAATGTCATCGCCTTTCATCGTTTTATATTTTTTAAGCGTATCAGGATGAATTTTAGGCGATGTTTCAATAACTGCAACAAGAGACGCACATAAATGAAATAATATCCAAATTATTATAGACTAATAAAGAAGAGAACGAAGATTAATAGCGAATTCGATTGGACTCTCGAAGTACGCATTAGTGCACATTAAAACCCATATACACATCATTTGATATAAAGATTTGTATTTATTATAAATATAGAAACCGTGAAATACTTTACTGTGCTGTTAGGTAAAATGTATTTTATAATTCGAAATATTTACATCTTACTTTTACATTCAAATTAACAACTTCATATGCCTCAATGCCTTAATCGAATTCGCCATAATACTATTGAAAACCTTACGCACACACACACCCACAGACACATAAGACCTATTTTAAGTTATTTATATACTTAAAAAAAATACAATACGCAATCTTATAAAATTTACCTTCGATTTTTAATCTCGATGATGTTTTCACATTGGCAACTGCAGCAGTATATTCAGTGATATCTTCGGTCGTGCATTTTTTAACAATGAGCTTTTTAACATTTCCTTCGTCGATAACATTATATTTCGATTGTGCACAATCGATCATTTCATTTTTCCTATATAAATTTCACATAAGTTTATATATATTATATATTACAATATAAAGTTTATATATACTATATATACACACATTATATATACTATACATATTTGTTTCAATTTTATTAATTATAATTGTCAAAGAAATTAACTTTTTCAAATATATTTTTTTATTTTGATAAAATTTAACTTACTTTAACCATGTTACCGGTACATCGGCACGTGATAATTCGATAAGAAAAGTTGCATCAGTGTTGAGAGGCACTAAAGTAATATCTGGTAATTTTTTAATAAAATCTATTTCAGATTCTTCGACTGTCAGTCTGGCTAATGAAGTTTGATCACCAACTTGACAGGAATAGATTCCTGCATCTTCTACTTCAGTGTCATAAATTTTCAATTTTTGTCTTTTGCCATCGATTGACAATCGCACGTGCTCAGAAAATTGCAATTCTTGTCCGTCTTTGAACCAGCGTACCAGAGCGTCACCTTTTGTTAATTCTATGTCGAAAGTTGCTTTCTCCCCTGTAGCTATAGTTATGTCTTGCATTTTGATAATAATCTCCGGTGGTAATTCGACAACTGTAACTTCCGCTGTACACTCTTGATCTAGAAGAGCGCATGTGTATTCGCCTTCGTCGTGAACCGATGTATTCCTGATGAAAAGTTTCCTTATGGTACCATCTTTCATAAATTCTAGTTTTCCTTTGCTTAGTGTTAATAATTCACCATCTTTTCGCCATGTGACATCGGCTGTTTGAGATGTGATTTCAACCTCTAAAATCGCCACGTCGCGTTCTTTTACCTCAAAGTCTTGCAATTTCCTGACGAATTCTGGCTTGGTAGCCTTAACGATAACATTGCTAAACGTCATTTGGTTCTTGACAGTACATTTATATGTTCCTGCATCGGAAAGACTACTTTTCTTAATAAGTAACTTGTGTAGACGTCCTTCCTGAATTATCTCGCGATGATCCATCCCGCTAATTTCTTTATCATTGTGCCACCATATCGTAGAAACAGTATGGGATGTTTCACAGCTTAATTCTAGAGTTTTGTATTCGTTGACTATGATTTCATTTTGCAAATTCCTCGTGAAAAAAACTTTAGCAACATCTACTGTGACTTTTGCACCGTGAGAAGCTTTTCCGACTGGATTACTAGCGACACATTTATAATCTCCAGCATCGACTTCAGAGTCTGCATTTTTAATTTCAAGTAGGATGTTCTCACCATCATAACTTTCTATGATATTGATCGATTTATCAAGTGGTTTGTTGTTTCTAAGCCAAGTAACTTCGGGAACGGGATTACCAATAACTTTGGCAACTAACTTAAAAGTATCTTTTTCCGGAACGATTACCTCTTGGAAACGTTTGGTGAATAATGGTGGTTCTGGAGCGCCACTTGGTACTTCTGAATTTTAAATATAACAAAAGTATTATAATAAAGAATCCATTTTATATCTATTTATTATTATTATAAAATTATAATCGTATTAAACAATTAGCAGCATAGCAATAATAAATACGTATCATACCCTTAACAAACGAGACACACTCGTTTATACAATGTTGAAAATTAATGTTGACTTGTGATATGGAGTTAACTGAAAGCATATTAGTAAAGAAGCGCTTTGTAAAATAGCATCCGATAACAAGCTGATATATTTTATTGCCTAAGAAGACATTAAAATAAAACGCAATTTAGTTTCTTTCAGTTTATATTTCTTTTATCTATTAGCTGGTCTATTAGTTGGTAGCAAAATGCCAATTGTCGAAAAGGCGAATGAATTAATATAACGAAAAAGTGAACATAACAAGAAAAGGGCACACTCTTTTCATAACCGTAACCGTTAGACTTACCGTAAGAATCAGAGTTGAAAGTTTAAAAAGAATAATCTTACATTTTTGACAATTCTTGATTGTAATTGACTAAGCCCGGATCTACAATAGAGTTTAAGTCTTAAGCCATAAGAAATGGACGAATCACAGTCAATTATTCTCTTCCTATTCGACTGTAATTGCAGGTCAATTTTGGCTTAAAGTCACTTATGGCTTAAAGCCTAAAACATCTATTGTAGATATGGACTAATTCTTATGATATGTCTTATGATTAAGGCTTGTAGAACACAGATCTTTGCATAAAGTCATAATGCAGTCTTCTTAATCCTATTGCCGAGCGTGACTTAATTCTGTCATATGCCTGTGATGCGCTGGTTGTACACAATCATATGGAACCTACAGTTTAACGTCGATTTGGAATAACAAAATTTTGTTAAAGAAGTGTTCTTAGCAAAAATACTCTTGGGTTGCCGCTTCCTTTTGCAAGAGACACGAGCGTATAAAAATATTTTGATTCTTCTGAGAATTTCTAGCATAATAGATCAGTGCGCTGTCTGATTTGCCAAGCTCGCTCTCAAAGCATAAAAAAATCAATTAATCAGAATCTTTTATCTCATAGAAAAGAAGGAAATTAAGGATTTTGATTGGTTCATTTTCTTATGCATTATTGTATTATGCATTATGTAAGATTCTGTGCTTTCGTCTTGTTATGAAAAGTGTGCACGAGCACACAGCCTTGTGGCACAAGAAACGTAAGGCAATAAGATGTAAGTAATCACAATAGAGAACATAAGATGATAAGATCAGCAGTAGCAAATACAAAATGTTGATTTGTTTATTGTTCATTTCTTACTGCTTAAATTTCTTGTGTGTCTTAAAGCGAAACATTGAAATGTCGCAATGCGAAGAGATAATTGTTCTTACTCTCAACAGTTAATGTAGCCCGAGTCTCAGCTTTGCCCATATCATTGATAGCTATAACCGAATATTCTCCACTATCTGCTAATTGAGGTTGGATCAAGTTTAATGTATTAACATGTCCGTCTTGCTTTAATTGTGAACCCTTTAACGGCTTCCCGTCTTTGTACCATGTTATTTTCGGTGATGGATTACCGACTATTTGAGTCGATAAGACAATAGTTTCACCTTCTTTAACAATATAGGATTGTAACGGTTCTAAAATTTCAGGTGGTTCGTTTTTTCCAGTTTTCACCTGTTCCATCAGAAGATGTATTAATTATATTATGTAATATGTAAAAATGAAATTACAAATATACGACCAACCTTTACAGGAATATCGATAGTAGCCTCGCCCTCTCTGTTTTTAGCAATAATCTTGTATCTTCCTTCCTGCTTCTTTTGAATTTTAGTGAAATTTATGACACTGCAGTACATATGCATGTCACTTTCAGTTGCAACAATAATGTTCTGTTGACTAATTACTGGGACGTCTTTGTAATGCCATGTTATTTCTGGTTCTGGTACAGCGACCAATCGACATTCTAATATCACATCGTCACCTTCATTCACATATTTCGCTTTCGGCTTTCGGGAAAATGTAGGTGGTATACCCTCTAATATATCGGCTAAAGATGATTCTCTAAACAATTTAATAGTAATAATGGATAAGAATTATGTAATTAGAAAACAAAATATAATGTAATACAATATAATATAAAAGTTGTAATTATAAAAATTATTAGATTTGTAAAACACAAACATAGTATTTATTAGATGTACATAATTAATATTGTGCTTGTTTCGTAAATTGTAATTATAATAGAGAAAAGTCGCTGATACTGACATAGGTCTCCTAAGAAAATGCCCCCTATTATAAACTAATTTCATTGTATTTTATTAATATTGATAAAAATATCTATTTAATTTAGATAATTAAAGTAAAAATTCATAATTAATATGTTTGTGGCTTGTGTTTCTTTGTTTCTATGTAAAAAACATCAACTAAAACCAAATTTTACAAATGCAAAAATAAAATTCTTACGATTTTTTTGCAAATTGCATCGTTTAAAAAATAGTGATTATATTATTACATCGTTATATATATATTTATAATTTCCTAAATTTGATTTATGTTCTTTTTTTTCCATAATATGATTTTAAATATAAAATTAGGGTGCAGCGTAAATCAGCACACCTGTAGGCCGACTGTAAATTAACTTAATCTTCAGTGTTATGTTATAGACGGTATTCCAAAATTGACTGCAATAAACTAAAAACTTTAGTGTAACTATGCGTGTAAACTATGTGTAGATTTTTCTCATTGGCAGTATAAATTTGCAATATAGCCATAATGTCTTATAGATAGTCTTATTGAAGCTGAAGATAACCGTATATTTATGGGAAAACTTTAAAAAAAAAGAAATTGTGCGTTACACGTTTGCATTTTGTAGAACAGTATAAAGTGCATGTAAATTAACAAAAAATATTTTATATCGAAGTGAAAAAATTCTAAAAATTCTTACATACATTCACTTGTAAGTGCTTTGTACAGATAACTTCTGTGAAAGAAAAAAAATAAAAATATGTGATATATAAATAAAATATTTATTACTTATGACTGTCTTCTGTGTCACTTTTTTGTTAGACGCTCATTTTTGTTTATCTTACTAAAAAGATTAATTTTTGCAAAATTGTAAGCGTTGCTGCTATTATGTATTATAAAAACTGCTATATATTATTTAATAGAAAATATGTTCTCTAGTTCGTATTTATGTTTCTAAAGTCTTTTTTTTAATTTTTATTTGTAATTGTTTAAGAAATATTGTCCAAAAACAAAGTCGATATCAGCGGACTTTTTTCTATTAATATATAACTAATATTTAATTACAATACATATCTAATTACAATATATACTAAAAAAATAATCGATGATTTTGATCAAAGTAATTTATCCGAGAGAATAAGAAATACGTACCTCGAAAGACTTTTTCTCGAGAGACCAGTAACATCTGATCCGTGATCTGACAAAGGAGCTTCGACAATAAGCTCAGTAGTACTGGACGCAAATCCTGCAGCATTTTTCGCAACGCAGGTAAAAGTGCCGGCATCTTCGGGAAAGACTTCTCTGATTATCAAGGTAGCAACGTTATCCTCGTCATAATATATTTGAAAATCAGTAGATGGTTTGATAATAGCAGTCTGGCGGAACCAAGTTATTTGTGGTCTTGGTATGCCTTCTACTTGACATTCGAATTGCACGGTGTAACCATCTAATGTATGAATTGGTTGTAATTTTTCAATAAATCTTGGTGCTGAGGCTTTTTCTCCGGGGGCAGGCTCTAAAAAAGTTAAATATATGATATGAATATTTTAAAAGTTTATGTCAAATTTCAAGTTGCAAGTGCATATTATGAAAGTAGTGTGATGTGATTAATAAACTTTATCGCATTGTTTTATCAAATTTATCAATTTTGTAAATGTTATTTACTTTCAAAGATTGGCAATTTGTCAATCTTTTCATGCAATTTTCGTTGCAAGTAAACAGTGTAACGTGCTTCATCCAATAAATATTGCGCCGGTACCCAACCTTTTTCTTCGGTCAAATGTTTCTTTACAAACCACCAATCTTGATTAGTATAATCTGTGGAAAATAAATATTAATTAGAGATGTTCTAACAATTGTGTACATGTATATGTATATATTGTATATATGTATATATAATATGTTAGTTCAGGGTGTTTCATTTTAATTGATAACTAATATATCTCGAGAATGAGACATGAGATTGAGAAAAGTTTCAGACGAAAATTATATGACATAGAGAGGGACATGAGATAATATCATTGGTTTGACTTTGAGTGGCGTTGTCAAGATCAAGGCAGGATCACTTTGAATTTTTGAAAGTTCCCATTTTTCATTATATATAGCTCTCATATTCTTGAGAGCTTTTCAAAAAAATTATAATAAAATATTTTTTGTAAAGCACTTTTCAAGTTATAAAACTTGAAATATTCTATTACAATATTGTCGGCATTAGCATTATTCAAGATGTTTAACCGACAGCTAAAATCTTTCAAACGGACATCTTGAATAATGTCGGCGGTATTGTAATTTTCTTTATAACTTTAACCTTATAATTAATCTTATATCGCAAAGTACTTTATGAATAAATATTGTATTTTATTAGAATGTTTTAAAAAGCTCTCGAGATAAGGTACAAAAATATGTAATGAAAAAAGGAGATTTTATTAAAAAGATTTAAAGTGACTTTGCCCTGTTGCGAAATTCTCTAAACGTTTTAACGACAATTGTTGCTATCATTAATTAACGATAGCCAATAAGAGTCGCGCTTTCTTTCAGGATTATCTTGCCATTGGCTATCGCTAGTGAATGATAGCGATAATTGTCGATAAGACATTTAGACGTTTCCATCAATGTAGATTAACTTTAATTTCAGCTCAACTTACTCTTCGTCTTTTTCTATTTCTAAAGATTAGAGATTAAATCGAGATTAAAATTATTCTACGGTAGAGATTAAATCGAGATTAAAATTACTCTCTGGTGGAAATGAATATTAGAGAATCCCGCTACTGATCTTGACAATGCCGCTCATGGTCAAACCGATGGTACCATCTTATGTCCCCTTCGATGTTTCTGGTAAAAAAATTTCGCTAAAATTATTCCATGTTTTGGAACATTTCAGTGAAATTGCAGAAAATTTACTAAAATTTCACTGAAAATAAATTTTTCAGCTAACACTGAAAAGTCGCTGAAATTGAACTGAAATTCCTCTGAAATTTTTCTAAAATTTTGTTGAAATTTCTCTAAAATTTTATTGAAATTTTAGTGAAAATGAATTTTTCAGCTAAAAATCGTTGAAATTAAACTGAAATTTTTCTGAAACGCTGAAATTTTGCCGAAAAGTGCTTCAAAACGTGGAATAATTTCAAGGAAATTTTTTCATCAGGAGTCACATAACTTTAGTCTGAAATTCTTTTCGATCCCACGTCTCATTCTCAATATATTAGTGTGTTAATTAAAATGAAATATCTCGTATGTAAATATGTATTAAAGTAAATGTGTGTGTGTGTGTGTGTGAGGCGTGTGCGTGTGTGTGTATGTGGTTGTGTGTTTGGTGGTAACATTTTATGAAGAATAAAGATCTTACCGATAATATAAATTTTTTCTCCTTCTACTAAATTAATAGCTTCTTCTGTTTCAGCAATATAAGAACAAATTGAAAACATTGTATCACCTTCTCTAACAACATATTCAAATTCCTCCACTGAAAGGCATTAATGAATTATTTAAAATAGAATATAATAAAAAATATTATATTTTACATTAACGTAAATAGATATCATTAAAATGAACCTTCTTCGGATATTTCCTCTTCTTTAGTAATACTGAGAGAAGCTTCTTCTGCAATATATATATATATATATATATATATATTAATAATAAATATATATATTAATAATAAATATCAAAATAAAATAAACGAAATTTATAATTATAACAATCATAACATAGCGAAGAGTTTTTTAGGCGGATACAGCTTTTATATAAGCAAAGAATCTGTTTGCTCATGAATCTGTACTATTTTAATTTAACATAGGACCTTTTTATATTAATTATGCAAATAAATCTTTAGTTATTGTATTAAAAGATATAATTACAATATGTAAATACCGATATGCTTTTCATACGCAGCTTTTCATACGTAGCAAAAAACTTAAGGATAGACAAAAAAACTTTTTTAAGATAATATAGCAATTAGGCGAAGGAAAGGAAAAGCAAAGCACAAGAATAAAGCATATATACTCATTCTCACAAGGATCAAAATAATTATTAAAGTATATTAATTATTATTATAAGTGAAAGCATATTCTATTAATTTAATTGCAGATGCTAATAAAGCATGAATGTATGCCATCTGCAAACCTTCTTCGAATGTAGAAATACGTCTCTTGCTTTTCAACTTCAGCGCCAAAGATTCGGTATCGGCTTTCTCGTATGAGTATTTTCTATCACGATTCAATTGTAATTTAATATCATCTTCAATTTCTTCTACAATATATGGAGCTTTTTGTTTCTTTTTCTTTCGTCTTAGCGGAATATTCATTTCATCGATATCAAGCTCTTCGATGCTGTATTCTTCTTTCCCTTCTTCTTCTGATTCATTGATGACTTCTTCGATAATCGGACCAAAATCTTCGATTTCTTGAATAATTTTGATTGTTTCCTCTCCAGTCTCTTCAGAATATGTAAGCGGCCGTCTTTTTGGTTTAAGACGCACTTTACCGGACATAGAAATATCTTCTTCTTCATATGTATTTAATGAGATTTTAAATTCTTGTTCTACATCCTCTTTTCTTTTTGTAGAACGTGGTCTAAATGTTACATTCTCTACTTCAGTAACTTCTCTGATATCTGGTCTAGACTTTTTCTTTGATCGTAATTTACGTAAAGTAACATCTTCATAAATTTCTTCAATTGGTTTCGGAGCTTTTTTCGGTGGTTTGCGTTTCAAAGTAAATTCTTCAATTACTTCTTCAGGTTGTTCTATAATCTCGATTTTCCGAATAGTTAATTCCTCTGTAATTACATCTTTAATTTCTGGTATTGGTTCTTTTTCCCTTAATAATATATCTGCAGATATTTCTGCAATTTCTTCTACTTTTTTATCTTTTACAGGTTTCACAATAGTTACTTCTGACATTTCTTCCGTTTCGAACATCTTCCTTCTTGACTTAGGTTTTAAAGTAATTTCTTCAACTATATCTTCTTTCCTTTCTTCGACAATTGGTTTCTTAATTGTCACTTCGTCAACTTCTTCTTTGAAAGATTTTTCTTTTGGTTTTTTTAATATTACTTTTTCAGAGATTTCTTCCAGTATTTGCTCTTCCTCTTTTGGAACGGGTTTCTTTACAGTTATTTCAGCAGCAGATTCCTCTGTAACGGGCTTTTTCTTAGGTTTCTTTTTCAACGTAACTTCTTTTGTGACTTCTTTTATATCTTCTTTTCTTTCTTCGACAACTGGTTTCTTAATCGTCACTTCATCTGCGATTTCTTCCTTGAGAATTTCTTGTTTTGGTGTCTTTAATACCACTTTTTCAGAGATTTCTTCCGGCATTTGCTCTTCTCTTTTGGAACGGGTTTCTTTACAGTTATTTCAGCAGCAAATTCCTCTGTAACGGGCTTCTTTTTGGTTTCTTTTTCAACGTAACTTCTTCAGTGACTTCTTTTACATCTTCTTTTCTTTCTTCGACAACCGGTTTCTTAATCGTCACTTCATCTGCGATTTCTTCTTTGGGAATTTCTTGTTTTGATTTCTTTAGCACTACTTTTTCAGAGATTTCTTCTGGCATTTGCTCTTCCTCTTTTGGAACGGGTTTCTTTACAGTTATTTCAGCAACAGATTCCTCTGTAACGGACTTCTTTTTGGTTTCTTTTCAACGTAACTTCTTCAGCGACTTTTTTACATCTTCTTTTCTCTCTTCGACAACCGGTT
>NW_012130156.1:435467-458218 GCF_000143395.1 Atta cephalotes | reverse complement strand
GTAACTTCTTCAGTGACTTCTTTTACATCTTCTTTTCTTTCTTCGACACCCTGTTTCTTAATTATCACTTCATCTGCGATTTCTTCCTTGAGAATTTCTTGTTTTGGTTTCTTTAGTACCACTTTTTCAGAGATTTCTTCTAGCATTTGCTCTTCCTCTTTTGGAACGGGTTTCTTTACAGTTATTTCAGCAGCAGATTCTTCTATAACGGGCTTCTTCTTTGGTTTCTTTTTTAACGGAACTTCTTCAGTGACTTCTTTTATATCTTCTTTTCTTTCTTCTACAACCTGTTTCTTAATCATCACTTCATCTGCGATTTCTTCTTTGGGAATTTCTTGTTTTGATTTCTTTAGTACCACTTTTTTAGAGATTTCTTCCGGTACTTGCTCTTTCTCCTTTGGAACGGGTTTCTTTACAGTTATTTCTGCAGCAGATTCATCTATAACAGGTTTTTTCTTTGGTTTCTTTTTAAACGTAACTTCCTCAGTTTCTTCTTTTCTTTTTTCAGTAATTAATTTTTCAATCGTTACTTTGTCAGCGACTTCTTCCTTGACAGATTCTTCTTTTGGTTTGTTTAGTACTACTTCTTCAGGGATTTCTTCCGGCATTTGTTCTTTCTCTTTTAGACCAAGTTCTTTTACAATTATTTCAGCAGCAAGATCATCGGTTATGGATTTTTTCTTTGGTTTTTTCTTTACTGTAATTTCTTCAATGATTTCTTTGGCATCTTCTTTCTTCTCCTTGGTAGTCGGTTTTATAATTGATACTTCAGCTTCTATTTCTATTTTGTCTTCAGTAAACTGCTTTGGTTTTTTTAATAACACTTTTTGAGAGATATCTACTTCACCTTGCTTTTCTTTCAGTTCTAACTTCTTTCTTTTTACAATTAATTCTTCTGTTGGTATCTCTTGCTTTTCTTCAGGAATATTTTTTAACGTAGTATCCTCACTACTGTCCTGTAATTTTATTTCTTTCTCTTTGATCTTTTTCTGTTTCTTCTTCTGTTTTACTGTAAAGTCATCAATAATTTCTTTGGGCGTCATTGGTATAATGTCTTTTTCCTTAGTTGGCTGTTCTTCTGTGCTTTCTTCTTCGGGTTTATTTTTTGTCCAGCTTTTTAAAATTATTGTTTCAGGTTCATCTTCGGGTTTTTCTGAAGTTGGTATTCGAAAATTGATCTCGGGTTCTTCTTCATGTTCCTGTGGCTTTGGTATACCCTTTATTAAAGGAATTTGCTCCATATCTTGTTCAGGTTTTTTTCTCTTAAATGGTTTATATGATTTCGAGTCAGGTTCATTTTCTGATTTTTTGTTTATTTCGAATTCTTCAGGTACATATTTTTCAATTTCTGGCTTATCAAATTTTATTGGTTTGAATTCATCAGATGTGAATGTTTTTTGAGGTTGTTGTTCTTTTTCTAGAGGCATATCCTTTATGGATTCTTTTATTTTAGGTGTTTCTTTATTTTCTATTTCTTGTTCTAATTTTTTTATCGGTATTTTCTTTAGTTTGGTCTCTTCCGGTATAATTTTATCTTCTTGTTTTATTTCACCTTTTCCAATAATAAGCTTTTGTGATTCTTCGAACGTTTTCTGCGTCTTCTTGGGTGTACGTTCATAAATAGATTTATCTTCTATTTGTTCTAAAGGAACTTTTTTTAGTTCTTCAAACTCCTTATCTAATTTCTCTAATTCAATCAAATCTTTCTCTAAGACTTTAGGTTTTTTGTATTTCTTCTTTATAACTTGTAATGCTTCTTCTGTATTTCTAGATAAAATGCCAGCTTGTATTGGATTTTTTTCTATATACGTAACTTTTGGTATTTGTAATTGTGCCGGATAGTCATCGACAAATGTAACTTTACTTCGTAACATGATTTTAGGAAAAATTGGTTCAATTATTTCTTTTTTCTTAACAATTGGTACTTTTTTCAATTTAATTGTGCCAAATTGGATTATTTCTTGCATTGGTTCAATATATTTTAATTTTGTAGGTTTGATTTCTTTTCTTTCAATTTTCTGTGGAACTAATTTTTGCACAGATTCAGGCAATATTTTTTTTTCTTTTTTCTTTTTCATTGGCTCCCATTGAATTTTTTCAGGCATTGGTTCTAATACCGGTCTTTCATACTCAGGTTCTATCCATTCCTCTATATCATCTTTCTTGACGATTTTTTCTTCTTTTTCTTTATAACTTTCTTTTCTTTTATTTTCTCGATAGATTTAAGCTCCATTGGTTTTTCTTCTGCAGTAATTTCTTCTTTTGGTTTTTCAAATTCCTTTATTTTTTCGGGATGTATTGTTTTTATTTCCTTCAATTCATCTTCGGGTTTTTTCTCTTTTAAAGTATCTTTCATTTTAACTTCGGGAATTATTTCTCCTGTAGTTTCTAGTATAACTTTCTTTATTTTTATTTGTTCTAATTTAGGTTGGCTGGATGTTACTTTTTCTCCTATTTCTTCTTCCTGTTTTTTTTCTGGAGTGATCTCTTCTTTTTCGATAGGAGCTAATTCTTTCTCTTTTTCTTTTTTAATGTCAGTCTTCCTAGGTTTTACTTTTTTCTTTTTTGTTATTTCATCTGCTACAGCTAGATCAACTTTACTAATTTCAATAATTTCTATTGGTGTAACACTTAATTCTGCTTCCTCTTCAGCAAACATTTTTTCCGTGATGAATTCTTCAGGTACTATTTCTGTTGTTACTTCTGAAATTTCAACACTTTCTTGTAAAAGTACATCCTTTTTAACCTTTTCCTTTTTGGGCCTTTTCATTTTTATGTCCTCTACTGCTTCTTCTGGTCGGTCTTCCTTCACTTCTATAACTGATTTTACACTATCATCTATCTTTTCTAGCATAATTTGCTCTTCTTGTGTTTTATTTTTATCAATTTCATTAGTTATGATTTCGGAAATAATTTCCGTAGTTTCTATTTCCTCATTTGCAATTATTATTTCTTCTACTTTTTCTTGTGTTGGTTTTTTAAATATAATATCTTCGATAATTTCTTCTTTAACTTGTTGTTTACTTACATGTACTGGTTTAATTCTTTTCGGTGCTTTCTTCACCGTAACTTCTTTTATATCAACTTGTGGTTCTTCTTCTTTCATTGGCAGTATCGTTTCTTTCACTGGTTTTATTGTTTCAAGAAGATCCTCAACAGAAGTATTCGGAATTGCCTCAGTAACTTCGATTCCTTCTTTTGTTATAACAGTCAATTTTATTTCTTCTTCTTTTAGTTTTTTGTCTAGTATTTCTTTAGTAACTTCGATAGTAATTTGTTCCTGCACAGGAATCGTGTTTGTTTCTTCCCGTAAAATTGTCTTTATTGGGCTTTTTTCTTTTTTAATTTCGTGTATCGCAGCTTTTCTTGGTACAGCTTCAGCTTCTGTGAATTTAGTAACAGAGGATTCAGTTAAGATTTGCACAACTTCGATACTCTCTCTAGGAGTGAATATAGTTTGAGCTTGTTCTATCTCTGGTTTATCTAAAACAATTTCTTCAACAATTTCTTGTAATACATTATCTTCATGAGATTTTCCCTTTTTTCTCTTTATTTTCTTTTCTATCGGTGTTTCGATAAGTTCGACTATTTTTTCTTTAACAATTATTTGAGTATCTTCAATTGGTTTCTGATCAATTTTCTCCTCAGGTACTTTAACAATTGATTGTTGTGTATCTATTTTTGTAACTGTAACAGTTTCTTTTTTGTCTTCCACGATAGTTTTAGCCTTTTCTTTCTTTGGTATGTCCGTTTGGATTTCTTCTACTTGCTCAAAAACGTCAGCAGTGTCTACCATGGGTTCCTTTTTCTTAATTATTTTTTTGGATGGCATTTCTTCTGATTTTATTTCCTCGATTACCTTAACACGTTCATTTTTCTTTAGTACTTGTTTTATCTTAATGTCTTTCTGTATCGGTTTTTCAATATTCTCATTCTCTTCTATGATAGATATTTTCTTTTTTTCTATTGGTGCTTCCTTGAGATCTATTTCTGTAATTTCTACCGATTCTTCTTTATGTGTAAGGAGTTGAGCTTTTTGAATCTCTATTTCTTTTGTTACAACTTCTTCTATAATTTCTTCAGGCATTTCGTAAATTGATTCTTCTTCCTGTAAAAATATGGTGAGAATACGAAATATATTATAATATACTAAATAGAACAACTTTTTGTATTTTCTCTAACTTACCTGATATAGCCCTTCTTCTCTGGTACCTAAAAAAACAAAGATAAGAAATCAGATTAATAAAAAAAAGATTACTAAAAATTTTTTTAACTGCGATAATTGCGTTTTAATAAGTGATTTAATAATATTAATATTTTTATGTATAATATTAGTATTATCAGATAATAATTGATAGTTTATTTTTTCTTTCTTTCAATTTTAATGAGATGTATATTCAATGAGATGTATATAAAATGAATTGTAGAGAAGAAATGTATGTTTTAGTAGGACGCAAGAATTAGAAAGTAAACACTAAAAGTAAAACCAAACTTACCTTCCAAAGTCTTTTTACTGATTTTAGATTTTATCATTTCATCGTATTTAATGTGTATTTCAGGTGTAGTGTCTGCGTGAAGATTTGTAACTTTTGTCCCCTGTTCCTCTTTGTCCTCATTACTTATAATTATTCTTTTGGTACTTCCTTGTTTAATAAATTTCTTTTTAATCTTCTTTGGTTTTTCTTCTTTTACTAGCTTTTCAATTAATGTATCTCTTTTTATATTTTCTTCTTCAATTTTGATGAAATCAGGTTGTGAAGGTAATAAAGTTTCTTCAACAATTTCTTCGATTGGGCCAACTGTAATTGATGTTACGGGTGATTTATCATTTTCTTCTACAGTTATTTCTTCAGTCACTTGTTGTTTCTGTCCTTTAATAATTTGCTTTTTAGTGATTTTTTTCGGTTTTTTCGTTTCGACGTCTATTTCAGTTACTTTTGTTTCCTCCTTTACTTCTTCCTTTTTACAAGGTTTTACAAATTTGGGATGAGATAGTGGAAGAACAGTTTTCTCAACGATTTCTTCTAATGGACCTTCTGTAACTGTTATTATAGGTAGTTGTCCCTGTTCCTCTATAGTTGTTTCTTGCTGTTTCTGTTCTTTCTTTGTAATCTTTTTCGGTTTTTCATCCTCAATTATTTCCTCAGTTACTTGCTCCCTTATATCTTCTTTTTCAAAGGGCTTAGCGAATTCGGATTGTAATAGAGGAAGTACAGTTTCTTCAACAACTTCTTCTACTGGACTTTCTATAACTGGTGATTGACCCTTTTCCTCTATGGTTGTCTCTTTTGTCACTTGCTGTTTCAGTCCTTTACGTTTAATGACTTTCTTCGTAGTAATCTTTTTCGGTTTTTCACCCTCAATTATTTCCTCAGTTATTATTTCTTGCTCCCTTATGTCTTCTTTTTCAAAAAGCTTGGCGAATTCGGATTGTGGCATAGAATATTCAGTTTTCTCAACGATTTCTTCTAATGGACCTTCTGTAATTGTTGTTATAGGTAGTTGTCCTTGTTCTTCTACAGTTGTTTCTTGTATCACCTGCTGTTTCTGTCCTTTCTGTTTAATAATTGTCTTTGTAGTAATCTTTTTCGGTTTTTCACCCTCAATTATTTCTTCAGTTACTATTACTTGCTCTCTTATATCTTCTTCTTCAAAGGGCTTAGCGAATTCGGATTGTAATAGAGGAAGTACAGTTTCTTCAACAATTTCTTCTACTGGACTTTCCATAACTGTTGTTACTGATGGTTGACCCTTTTCCTCTATGGTTGTCTCTTTTGTCACTTGCTGTTTCTGTCCTTTACGTTTAATGACTTTCTTCGTAGTAATCTTTTTCGGTTTTTCACCCTCAATTATTTCCTCAGTTATTGTTACTTGCTCGCTTATGTCTTCTTCTTCAAAGGGCTTGGCGCATTTGGATTGTGGCATAGAATATTCAGTTTCTTTAACAATTTCTTCTAATGGACCTTCTGTAATTGTTGTTATAGGTAGTTGTCCTTGTTCTTCTACCGTTGTTTTTTGTGTCACCTGCTGTTTCTGTCCTTTCTGTTTAATAACTTTCTTTGTAGTAATCTTTTTCGGTTTTTCACTCTCAATTATTTCTTCAGTTACTGTTACTTGTTCCCTTATATCTCCTTCTTCAAAGGGCTTAGCGAATTCGGATTGTAATAGAGGAAGTATAATTTCTTCAACAACTTCTTCTACTGGACTTTCCATAACTGTTGTTATTGATGGTTGATCCTTCTCCTCTATGGTTGTCTCTTTTGTAACTTGCTGTTTCTGTCCTTTACGTTTAATAATTTTCTTCGTAGTAATCTTTTTCGGTTTTTCATCCTCAATTATTTCTTCAGTTATTGTTTCTTGCTTCCTTATTTCTTCATCTTCATTGCGCTTGGCGAATTCGGATTGTGGTAGAGGAAGTATAGTTTCTTCAACGATTTCGTCCGCCAGACTTTCCATGACTGTTACAAGTAGTTGTTCCTGTTCCTGTATAGTTTTTTCCGTTCTCTGTTGTTTTTGTTCTTTGCGTTTAATAATTTTCTTTTTAGTGATTTTTTTCGGCTTCTTTCCTTCGATTGCTTCTTCAATTATTTGCTTCTGTATTTTCTCTTCTTCAAGGGGTTTGGCGAATTCAGGTTGAGGAGAAGAAAGTACAATTTTTTCTACTGTACCTTCCGTAACTATTTTTACAGGTAGTTGTTTCTGTTCCTCTATAGTTTCTCTCGTCATCTGCTCCTTATGTCCTTTATGTTTAATTATTTTGTTTTTAGTGATTCTTTTCGGTTTCTTTTCTTCGATTACTTGTTCAGTTATTGTTATTTGCTCCTTGTTTTCTTCCTCTTCAAGAGGCTTAGCGAATTCAGGTTGTAGTGGAGGAAGTATGATTTCTGTGATTTCTTTTACCATACCTTCTGTAATTGTTGTTACAGGTAGTTGTTCCTTTTCCTCTATTGTTGTCTCTTCTGTCACTTGTTTCTGTCCTTTACATTTAATAACTTTCTTTTTAGTGATTTTTTCCGGTTTTTTTCCTTTAATTAATTCTCCAGTCACTATAATTAGTTCCGTCCCTCTTATTTCCTTCTCGTCAAGGAGCGTTGCAAATTCAGCCTGTGGCAAAAGGAATACAATTTCTTCAGCAATTTCTTGTATCGGACTTTCAATAATTGTTGTTATAGGTAATTGTCTCTTTGAATCTATTATCTCTTCTGTTACCCATTGTTTCTGCTCTTCAATTTTATTTTTAGAAATCTTTTTTGATTTTTCTTCCTTGATTATTTCCTCAGTTATTGTTACTTGCTTCCTCATTTCTTCTTCAAAGGGTAATTTGGGTTGTAGTAGAGGAAATACGGTTTCTTCGACGATTTTTTCTACAGGACCTTCCGTACCTGAAGTTATAGGTAGTTGTCTCTTTTCTTTTATAGTTGTTTCTTCCGTCACTGCCTGCTCTTTCTGCTTTCTGCGTTTAATTATTTTGTTTTTAATGATCTTTTTCGGTTTTTTCCCTTCGATTACTTCTTCAGTCACTGTTACTTGTTCCCTTGTTTCTTCATTTTCGGGCTTGATGAATTCTATATGTGATTTAGGAAGAATAATCTCTTCAATGATTTCTTCCACTGGTCCTTCTGTAATTGTAGTTACAGGTAATCGTCCTTCTTCTTCTGTAATTATTTCTTCGATCACTTGCTGTTTCTGTCCTTTATGTTTGATAATTTTCTTTTTAGTTATTTTCTGGGGTTTATTCCCGTCTACTATTTCAGTTACTGTTACTTCCTCTTTTATCTCTTCCTTTTCAAGAGGTTCTATGAATTCAGAAGATAACAGTGAAAGAACAGATTCTTGAATAACTTCTTCTACTGGACCTTCTGTAATTGTTGTTACAGGTATTTGTCCTTTTTCCTCTATTGTTGTTTCTTCTGTTATCTGCTGTTTCTTTCCTTTACATTTAATGATTTTCTTTTTAATTATCTTTTTTGGTTCCTTTCCTTCGATTACCTCTTCAGTCACTGTCACTTGTTTCTTTATTTCCTCCTGTTCAAAAGGAAGTTTGACGAATTTAGAATGTGATACAGGAGAAACGATTTTTTCTTTTAGTTTATCTATAGGTGCATTTATTAATAATTGTTTTTCTTCTATAACTGATATTTCTCCGTTTTGTATTACCGTTTTTATTTCTTCTTGATTTTGAGCGGTTTCTTCTAATTCTTCAATTTTTGTTGGTACTATTTCTTCTATTTCTATTTGTCCTGTTACTTCTTCAATATGCATAAATTGTTTTTTTGGTATGGATGGTATTTGTGGTTCTATGTCTTCTATTTCTTCTTCAATTACTATAATTTTTTCTTCTTCTGATTTAGTTTTTGGTTTCTTTTTACGAATTATAGTTTTCTTTGTTTTAATCGCTGGCGTTTCATTTTCTTTAGTGCTGGTTTTAAATTTTGTGATATATTCTTCAATTACTTCAGTATCAGATTCATTTGTTGGTTGTTTTGTTTCGTGTATTGTGGTGTGTTGTGTGACTGTGATATGATGTTGTTGCTCTGATGCTTCTGTAGTTTCTGAAATGTACACAGAAAAAGTGTGGTATATGATTAAATTGTTGTATGTAAAATGTTTTGTCTGTCGGCATTATTTGAATTTTGATGTTGTATTAGTATTTATAATGTTTAACAATGTATTAGACGCAAGTAATGGCTGCGTTCAGCGGACTCAACTATTAAGTCCGCCGAACGCAGCCAATATATTGACAAATTTTTTTATTATAATTTATTACTCGAATATTGGGTAGTATTAAAACATGATTATTATGAAGCATAATGAAATCAGCTGCTAGTTGACTATATAAGATATTCTTATCTAAATGTCAATAAATTATAACTCTGTATTTTATTAGTTCTGTACTTACCGAGATAATCTATAACAAGATCGTAATGTTAAATCGAATATTAGTTTCGAACATTTGTTAAATATTTGCATTAAATGCCAAAGATTCCTGATTTGTGTATTCCAATTATATTCCTCTTTTTATCTCTTTTATTAATATAAACTAACATACTTATATAATTTGTCTGTTTAACTTATTAAATATTACGATCATTGTGTTTAATCGAATCGAATTTCTTCAAATGTCGCGTGTGAATTATCAATGCAATTTATCATGTTACTTTTCTATACATATAATACTTACCTAAAATTTTTTCTAAGTAGTCGGCTTCAAAAGATGTGCTTGCTATTTTTGGTACTATTGGAATTACGGGTTCGGACAGATTTGATTCAATTTCAGTAATGTGTTGCAATTCAGTAACAATTATACATTGTTTTTCATCTTTGACATCATGAGCTGTTTTACTGTCTGGTTTTGGAACACTGAATTCCGATACTACATTTTCCGGATGAATTTCAGTTTTTAGAGCAACTTTTCGTTCAATTATATCTGCTTGCGCGATTTTTTCCTTAGCAAGACCTTTGACGACTTCTTTTGTTTCTTTCTCTGTAGGAGTTATTTGGGTAACTTCAACACCTTCCGAAATGCGAAACGAAACTTCGGCTGAAGCACTTGCTATCACTTTTTCAACGATAATAGAACGTTCGCTTTCATGAGGAATCGTTTCTATTTGTTGTACACTCTCAAATGGTATTTGTTTTGCTGTTATTTTCTTTACATCAGGTTTAACAAATTCCATCATTTCCTTCGTTGATGATGACGCAATCACATGAGATTTTTCAGCAACTGCCATGCTTAACATGCTTTGATCGGCTATTTGTTTAGTTACTTCTTCCGAACTTTTTACATCTTCTTTTATTTCTTTCTCCGTAGCGATTACTTGGATAACTTCGACTCCTTCGGAAATGCGGAATGACACATCAGCTGTTGCACTTGTCATTTCTTTATCAGGAACAAGTAAACGTTCGCTTTCATGAGAAATTGGTTCAATTTGTTGTATGCCCTCAAATGGTATTTGTTCTGGAATGATTTTCTTTTCCTCAGGCTTGGCAGATACTATAATTTCCTCTGTTTCTGATGACGTAATTACTTGAGATTTTTGAGCAACGGGCATACTTAGCATGCTTTGTTCGGCTACTTGTTTAGTTGCTTCTTCTATACTTTTTACAACATCCTTTATTTCCTTCTCCGTAGCGGTTACTTGGATAACTTTGACGCCTTCAGAAACGCGGAATGAAACATCGGCCTTTGAACTTGGCGTTTTCTTATCGGGGAGAAGCAAACTTTCTCTTTCATGAAGAATTGATTCGGTTTGTAATATACTCTCGAATGGTAATTGTTCTGGAATGACTTTCTTTTCCTCAGGTTTAGAAGATTCTATAATTTCCTGTATTGTCGATGACGCTTCTACTTGAGTTTTTTCAGCAACAGGCATGCTTAACATGCTCTGTTCGGCTACTTGTTTAATTGCTTCCTCTACACTTTTAGTAACATCCTTCGTTTCCTCCTCCGTAGTGGTTACTTGGATAACTTTGACGCCTTCAGAAATGCAGAATGAAACATCGGCCTTTGTACTTGGTATTTTCTTTTCAGGGAGGAGCAAACATTCTTTTTCATGAAGAATTGATTCGGTTTGTTGTACACTCTCGAACGGTATTTGTTCTGGAATGATTTTTTTTTCCTCAGGCTTGGCAGACACTATAATTTCCTTTGTTTCTGATGATGTAATTACTTGAGATTTTTGAGCAACGGGCATACTTAACATGCTCTGTTCGGCTACTTGTTTAGTTGCTTCTTCTACACTTTTAGCAACATCCTTCGTTTCCTCTTCCGTAGCGGTTACTTGGATAACTTTGACGCTTTCAGAAACACAGAATGAAATATCGGCCTTTGTACTTGGTGTTTTCTTATCGGGAAGAAGCAAACTTTCTCTTTCATGAAGAATTGATTCGGTTTGTAGTATACTCTCGAACGGTATTTGTTTTGGAATAATTTTCTTTACTTCGGGCTTGGAAGATTCTTTAATTTCCTCTGTTGTTGATGATGTAAAAACTTCAATTTTTTCTGCAACAGAAATACTTGACATGCTTTGATCGGCTACTTGTTTGTTTGCTTCTTCCACACTTTTTACGTCTTCCTTTGTTTCTTCCTCTGCAGCTGTTACTTGAATAACTTCAACACCTTCGGAAATACGGAACGAAACGTCAGCTTTCATACTTGGCGTTTTCTTATCGGGGAGAAGCAAACTTTCTCTTTCATGAAGAATTGATTCGGTTTGTTGTATACTTTCGAACGGTATTTGTTCTGGAATAATTTTCTTTACTTCAGGCTTTGAAGATTCTCTAATTTCCTCCGTTGTTGATGATGGAACCACTTGAGTTTTTTCAGCAACGGACATACTTAACAAACTCTGCTCGGCTACTTGTTTAGTTGCTTCTTCTACACTTTTTGCAACTTCTTTTATTTCCTTCTCCGTGGATGTTACTTGGATAACTTCGACTCCTTCAGAAACACGGAATGAAACATCGGCCTTTGTACTTGGTGTTTTCTTATCGGGGAGAAGCAAACTTTCTCTTTCATGAGGAATTGATTCGATTTGTTGTATACTTTCAAATGGTATTTGTTCGGGTATTATCTTCTTTATTTCTGGCTTAATAGGCTCTATTATCTCTTCTGTTGTTGATGATGTAACTACTTGAGATTGTTCTACAACAAGCATACCTAACATACTCTGATCAGCTATTTGTTTAGTTATTTCTTCTTTTACAACTTCTTTTATTTCCTTTTCTGTAGCGGTTATTTGTATAACTTTGATGCCTTCGGAAACGCGGAATGTAATATCGGCCGTTGCGATTGATGTTTCTTTATCCGGAAGAAGCGAGCGTTCGCTTTCATGAGGAATTGATTCAATTTGTTGTATACTTTCAAATGGTATCTGTTCCGGAATTATTCTTTTCGTTTCAGGCTTAATAGATTCCATCATCTCTTCTGTTGTTGATGATGCAATCATTTGAGATTTTTGAGCAACGGGCATAATCAGCATGCTCTGCTCAGCTACTTGTTTAGTTGTTTCTTCCAAGCCTTTTATGATTTCTTTAGTTTCCTTTTCCGTAGTGGTTACTTGGATAACTTCGACTCCTTCAGAAACTCGAAATGAAACATCGGCTATTGTACTTGGTGTCTTCTCATCGGGAAGAAGCAAACGTTCCCTTTCATGAGGAATTGCTTCAATCTGTTGTATGCTCTCGAATGGTATTTGTTCTGGAATGACTTTCTTTTCCTCAGGTTTAGAAAATTCTATAATTTCCTGTATTGTCGATGACGCTTCTACTTGAGTTTTTTCAGCAACAGGCATGCTTAACATGCTCTGTTCGGCTACTTGTTTAGTTGTTTCCTCTACACTTTTAGCAATCTCCTTTGTTTCCTCCTCCGTAGCGGTTATTTGGATAACTTTGACGCCTTCAGAAATGCAGAATGAAACATCGGCCTTTGTACTTGGCGTTTTTTTATCGGGGAGAAGTAAACTTTCTCTTTCATGAAGAATTGATTCGGTTTGTAATATACTCTCGAATGGTATTTGTTCTGGAATAATTTTCTTTACATCAGGCTTTGAAGATTCTTTAATTTCCTCCGTTGTCGATGATGCAACTATTTGAGTTTTTTCAGCAACAGACATGCTTAACATATCTTGCTCCGCTACTTGTTTAGTTACTTCTTTCACACTTTTTACAACTTCCTTTGTTTCCTCCTCCGTAGCAGTTACTTGAATAACTTCAATGCCTTCGGAAACACGGAATGAAACATCGGCCTTTGTACTTGGTATCTTCTTATCAGGGAGAAGCGTATACTCGCTTTCATTAGGGATTGACTCGGTCTGCTGTATGCTTTCAAACGGTATTTGTTCCGGTATTATTGTCTTTATTTCAGGTTTACCAAATTCTATAATTTCTTTCGTTGTTGACGATGCAATTACTTGTGACTGTTCTGCAACGCGTATGCCCAATATATTTTGCTCTGCTGTCTGTTTAATTGCTTCTTCTTCTTTTTTTACTATTTCTTTTATTTCTTTTTCAGTAGCTGTTATTTGAATAACTTCGACTCCTTCGGAAACGCGGAACGAAACATCAGCCATTGTAGTTGGTACTTTCTTATCCAGGAGAAGTGAACGTTCACTTTCATGAGGAATTGATTCAATCAGTTGTATACTTTCAAACGGTATTTGTTCCGGTATTATTCTCTTTGTCTCAGGTTTTGTAGATTCTACCATCTCTTTTGTTGTTGATGAAGTAATAGTTTGAGATTGTTCTGCAACACGCATAGTTGGTATGATTTGTTCAGCTATCTGTTTCGTTGCTTTTTCCAAATTTTCTATGATGTTTTTCGTTTCTTTTTCCGTAGCGGTTACTTGAATAACTTCGACACCTTCAGAAACGCGGAATGTAATATCGGCCATTGCAATGGCTATATCTTTTTCCGAAACAATCGAACTTTCTCTTTCGTGAGAAATCGATTCAGTTTGTTGTATACTCTCAAACGGTATTTGTTCTGGTATTATTTTCTTTATTTCTGGCTTAACGAACTCAATCATATTCTCTGTTGTTGACGATGCAATTACTTGTGACTGTTCTGCAACGCCCATAGTCAACATTTTCTGTTCGGCTATTTGTTGACTTGCTTCTTCCAAACTTTTTATTATTTCTTTTGCTTCTTTCTCCGTAGCTGTTACTTGAAAAACTTCAACGCCTTCGGAAACGCGGAATAAAATATCGGCTTTTTTACTTGATGTTTTCTTGTCAGGAAGAAGCAAATGCTCGCTTTCGTGAGGAATTGATTCAATTTGCTGTATGCTTACATATGGTATTTGTTCGGGTATTATTTTCTTTATCTCTGGCTTAATCAATGCCATCATCTCTCCTGTTGTTGACGATGTAATTATCTGAGATTTTTCTGCAACGTGAATACTTTGCATTTTTTGCTCAGCTGTCTGTTTAGGTACTTCTTCCAGGCTTTTGACAACTTCCTTTGTTTCCTTCTCTGTTGCGATTACTTGAATAATTTCGACACCTTCAGAAACGTCGAATGAAACTTCGGCTATGGTACTTGGTGTCTTTTTATCGGGAAGAAATGAACTTTCGTTTTCATGAATAATTGACTCAATTTGTTGTATACTCTCAAAGGGTATTTGTTCTGGTGTTAATTTTTTTATCAGAGGTTTAACTGACTCTGTCATCTCCTCCGTTGTCAACGATGTAAATACTTGTGACTTCTCGGCAACTCGCATGCCTAGCATAGTTTTTTCGGCTATTTGTTTAGTCGGTTCGTGTGGTGTAAGTAATTCTTTTTCTGTTTCATTATAAGATACTTCAAAGATCGACAATGGCATTAGTTCTTCTAAGTTTGGTTTACCTGTCTGTTCTTCGGGAATTTGTGATCTTGCAAGCTCTTCAGCGTTACTCACTGTCAAAATTTCTGACATCTCCGCGACTTCTATGCTGGATAATTTTGGGAGAGCTTTTTGCTGTTTTGGAATCTCTGATGTCGGTAATTCTTGTTCTGTGTCCGTAGAAATTACCTCAGACACAGTAACAGAACTCATTTGTTCAATGTTTAGCTTTCCTTTTTGATCATTTTTTTCCTTCAATTCGGGTATTTGTTTTACAGTTGCAGCAGTTATAATTTCGCTTTTCTGAGCTATTTCTCTACCTAAGAAACATGGTATGGCTGTTTTCTCCTCTAATTTTTTTTAGACTTGGCAGTTGTGCTTCTGTCTCTGTAGATATTACTTGAGAAACTAAAAGTGAGGAAAATTCGTCTAATTGTGGTTTACCTTTTTGTTTTGTTGGGCTTTCAGGTTTTGGAAGTTCTTCAGCATTTGTGACAATAAGCATCTGAGAAATCTCGGCAATTTCTCTACCAGACATCGTAGGCACCGCAGTGAATCTATTAGGTGCAATGGAACTCTCGAAAGTTTCTTCGGTTTCATGAGATAATATTTGAGATATAGTTAAGGACGATAATTCTTCTACTTGTACTTTCCCTTTACGTTCGTCAGGTGATATCTGATTTGAAAGTTCTTCTGTACTCATCATCGTTAAAACTTGACTAGTTTCAGCTACATCTCTACCAGATAAATTAGTTTGCGCCATTTTTTCCGTAGGCATTTCCGAACTAGGTAATAGAGCTTCCGCTTCACTGGATATAGTTTGTGTTATACTTAAGGATAATAATTCTTCGAGATTTGGTTTTCCCTTTTGTATCTCGGGCTTTTCAAGTTCTACAAATTTATTTAAACTTAATGCAGTCGTTATTTCTGTAGTTTCTGCTATGTCTCTACCATATAAACTTGTTTGCGCCGTTCTTTCAGTTGGTATGTTGAGGCTATCAAGAATATTTTCAGTTTCTTGAGATTCTGTTTGTGAAACTATTAATGATATGAATTCTTCGAGACTAGGTTTACCTTTCTGTTTTCCGGTTTCTTTTTTAGGAATGAGTTCTTCGGCATTAGTCATTGTTAAAACTAGTGTTGTTTCCGCGATATCTCTACCAAACAAATTTGATTGTGCTGTTTTTCCCGTAGGAAGTTCAGCACTAACTAATGTTTCTTCGGCCTCATTAGAAATTACTTGTGAAATAGTCAATGGAATTAATTCATTAATTTGTTGATTGCCTTTCTGTTCCTCAGGTCCTCCTATAGCAAGTTCATTGGTCTCAGATAATGTTGTTATTTCAATTGTTTCAGCGATTTCTCTACCAGAAATATTGAAATCAGCCTTGCTATCTTTTGGAATAACTTTACTAGCTAGAAGATTTTCAACTTCATTGGAAATAATTTCGGAAACAGTTAAGGATGACAATTCTTCGAGTCCTGGTTTACCTCTTTGTTCATATAATTTAGTAGATTTTGCAAAATCTTCGGTTGTATTCGCTGTTACTATTTGAAGGATTTCTGCGGTTTCTCTGCCTGTTAACTTTAATTGTGCCTGATGTTGTTTTGGTGTAACGGCTTCAGGTAAGATATCTTCGATTTCATTAGAAGCTGTCTCAGTAATTACAACCATTGTAAGACTTTCGAATTGTGGTTTGCCTTTCTGCCCTTCGGGTTGCAATTTGCACTCAAAGATGTCTTCTCTTTCGGCTGGTGTTGTTTCTGACTTTACTATTGATTCCACCGTGGTCTGAATTATAGTTGCTTGAGAGGAAAGTGGTTTTTCTTCTTGAAATTCTCGAGTATTTTGTATACTTTCTACGAAAGAACCTTCAACAGTTTGGAATAAATCGATATCTGATGTAGCTTTGACTTCAGTTCGCTTTGAAACAATATTCAACATCCCTTCTTTGTCTTCGATAATTGTTTCTGAAATTTGTAATGGTTTTAACTCCGTTATATCAATATTCGCTTTTTGTGTCGCAGGTTTAAAAAGATCATCGAAAGTCTTCTCATTTTCTTCAACAATATTCTCGTTAACAATAATGCTTTCAAACGTGTCTCGAGCTGATGTGGCAATTTGAGGTGTTGAAATATAATCTGAAGGTTGTTCAGGTACGTCTACTCGCGATTCTACCATTATAGTCTCTATTATATCGTGCTCAGTAACAATAGTATCGACAGCTGTTCGCGATATTTCATGTCTCTTCTCTTCCAATGATGCTTCGACTTCGGCAGATGTTATCTCCGTAATAAATACACCATGACCTTCTTCGAATGTTGGCATAGCTGTACTGAATATTATCTTCGGATACTTATCGAAAGTACGTTCGCTTTCCGCACTTGGAACTTCATGAACTATGATAGGTTGAAATGTGTCTTGTTTTATGTGAGCTTCGGCTTGTATTTTTTCGAAAGATTTAATCGGTTCAGTACTTTGCTCGATAAATATTTGAGCCTTTTGGGCAATATCCATACCAAGTTTCGCTAATTTTATTCTTGCCATACTCTCTTCGTATTTCGGAATATTCATCGTTTCTTCTTTGTCTTGTATTAAGATATGATCTACGGTAATACTTTTCCCTTCGACGAAGCTAATCTCGGCGCTACGCTTATCGGGTTTGAATTTATCAGTGAATATTGCACCTTGCTCTTGAGGAACCATTTCGCTGACGTCAATACCTTCCAAAGTAGATTGTGTTTTATGTGCTTCGCATACAATCGGTTTCATTGCTGAAGGTAATTCTCCGAGTTCTTCGCGTAAATTAATTTCCGTTCGTTCAGCTACTTCTTTACCTTCCATTAAAAGATTTGCCGCTTCAAAGCGAAGTTTCTTTGTAGCAAATTCCTCTTCATTGTCTTGAGCATTAGTAGATTCTGTAATGGCAACGAATCTATTTTCATCTAAAATAACATGCGCTTTTGTTTTTATTAATGGCGTCTCCTGAATCCTATCTATTTCTTTCTCCACTAAAGTTTGTTCGGAGAATTGTACTGTCTCAAACGGTTTTTGACCAATTAGCGCGGTTACTTTTGTTGGTACTGTAACTTCGTTCATTTTACCTATACTTGAACTGGTAATTATTTCAGATCTCTCGGCGACTTCGTGACCAGGAACAATAACCGAGAGTGCCAAATGAGATTTATCTTCCTGTAATGTTTCAAGGGGAGCTTCTTTGTCAGCTATTTTAATTTCCGTAACAGAGGTAACGTGCTTACCTTCTTCGACAGCTAATTCTATTTTGTGCATTTCTGGTGTGAATTTGCCTTTGAAGGGTTTCTCTTGATCTTGAATCATGTCTTCAGTTACTAAAAGGCTTTGATGTACTTCATGTGTAGGTAATACGGTTTTAACGTCTGGCTTTTTGATGGTTACTTTTCCTACAGAATGTTCAATAGCTACCGCGGTCGTTTCTGCTATACTGTGAGTAGCATCAATATCGAATGAAGCAGCGTATTGACGCGGTTGTTCCTCAACGATATATGTCGATTCTTTATCTGCTGGTGTTATATGTTTTATACTTGCGATGACTTTACTTTCTTCCATATCGATGTTTACAATTTTATTTTCCGGCATTAATGCTGGCGTAAATTGCTCTTCTCCTTCTTGAATAACAAGCTGTGATTCTACTAGTGGATTAAACATTATATGATCTGAAACTGCGACGGCAATCAGTGGTGTTTCGCCAGTAGCAATTTCACCAGTGCTAAAATTAGCGATTTGTATTGTTGTTTCGGCGACGCCATGAGTTTCGATTAGAGCTTTCTCTGCTGTTCTTGTTTTTGGTATTTCC
Source organism: Atta cephalotes (assembly GCF_000143395.1). Classification (NCBI taxonomy): domain Eukaryota; kingdom Metazoa; phylum Arthropoda; class Insecta; order Hymenoptera; family Formicidae; genus Atta; species Atta cephalotes. Next base: position 440,061 of record NW_012130156.1, on the reverse strand, counting down.
TTCGGCTTATATTCTGTTTCTTTATCCTCTAAAATTATCGAAGATATCTCTACACTTTGTTCCATCATCATGGAAAGATCAGCTTGAACCATCGATGGTATTTTATCTTTCTTGAGTATAGTCTCCATTTCCGTTGGCTGAGTTTCCATTGCTACTATTGCCTCTAACGGAATATTCGAGAGTGTGGCTGAAATAGAAGTCGGTTTTGTCTCCATCAATTCTCCAGTGCTAGAATTTGGAGTGATTTCGTTCTTCTCAGCAATAATATGTCCGGCAAATTGAATCTCGGCTTTTTTCTCTATAGGTTTTTTGGGAATTTGAAGAATATCTTCCTTTTCGCCTAAAATCTCAGTAGACATAGTAGCACTGATAACCTCGACAATGGATATTTGAGCAGTGTCGGTTTTGGTTTGTTTATCTTGAAATTCTATTTCTGTTTCTGTTGCAATAGTTTCGCTTTGAAGGATACTCTCAAACGGCAAATGTTCCTTTTTTGCTGCTGCTGTCTCTGGTGTTTTTACATTAAGGTCTCCTGGATAAATGGCTGGTGTAACCTCAGTAAGTTCGGCGATTTTATGAGCGTCAAAGCTGGTGTTAATTTTTTCACCTGGAATATCCGGTTTCTTCAAATATTCTCGCTCCTTATCAGACGCAATTGTTTCAGTCACTGTTATGCTTGTTTCTTCTTCAAACGATATACCTACTCTTTTTTTATCTGGTTTGACGAAATCAAGCATACGTTGTTCTGAGTCACCGGTTGACATTTCGGATGTAATAATACTATGATGAGTTATATGCTCGGTCATAGCCATTGCGGAGATCGTTTCTTCGCGTATTAATTCGCTAATGTTGTCAGTTGCAGTTATTTCAGCAGCTTCTGCCACAGTATAAGTAGGAATATCGAAAGTAGCAGATTTTGATTGTGGTTTTTCCATTTCTGCAAGCATGCTTTCTTTGTCACCAGTTGTTACAGAAGAAACAACAAGAACTTCACCCATTACAAATTCAAAATTAGCTTTTTTCTCTGGTACCAACATATGAGGAAAAGGTTTTTCAGTTTCTCTTGTTTGCACTTCTTCAGCAACAGCTATTTCAAATGGTAATAATGTCGCTTTAGGACGTGCATCTTGGATAGGTTTGGTAGATAATTCAGTTGGAACGATACCACTAATAATCTCAAATGTCGAGGCTATATTTTGTGTTACTACGTCTATTATAGCTTCGGCTGTTTTTGGTGTCTGTTTTTCACCAAATATATCTTCTTTGTCTTCAGGATGCGTAATTTCAATTGTCAGACTTTCTCCTTCTTGAAAAGTAATATCAACCTTTTTAATATCAGGTTTTACATCCGTTTCTAAAAGAGATTCTTTCTCAGATACTGATATTTCCATTTGTTGTACAACATCTAATCCGCTCTGCAATTGAATGACACTTTCTTGATGTGGTTTTTCTTCTTTCAATGCACTTATATTGCTCGCAAGAATCATCTCCTGTGTTTCAGCTATTTCATGGCTCTCGGTTATGTCTAATACAACCTTTTGTTTATCTGGTAACTTTTTCATTAATAATTCTTCCTCCTTCAATACGGTAGTTACTTCAGTGATGGTCAAATTTTCAGACTGAGTGCATACTTGAAGTGCAGCATTTTGTTTAACAGGACTCGCATCCTCATCCCTGGTTCGTTCTGCTTCGCCGACATTTGTTTCTGTTACTATCAATTCTTCCAGAGCTTCTTGTTGTACTATTGCTTTACCTAATTTTGGTAGATCACTGCTTATTTTTCCAGCACTTTGTTCCACTAAAATCTCTGTCTTTGATGCGATGGTGTGACCAGTTATGGATGACTCAACCGTATGAGTCTGTGGTTCAGTATCTGGCGTGTAAATATTCTCGAAATCATGTGGAATTATTTCTAAAACGCTGGCGCCAGGTCTCATGTCTGTGAGGTTAATGTTTGCCATCTTTTCCTCGGGTTTTATGTCTGTTTTATAAACATCTTCCTTTTCTGCGGTTTCTTGTATAACGATACTAATAGTTTCTATAGGAACATGAGATAGATATGCTTTTCCACTCACAGGTTTATCTACCGCTAGGTACTCTTCGGTCGGCGATTCTATTCTTATTTGTTCATATATAGGAGCTACTTGCGTCATATATTCAGTATTTGCAAATGCACTTTTAACATCGGTTATATCAAAATATTCCGTTTCTTTTTCATCCGCTACAATCATTGTAGTATGCAAGCTCTCAATCTGATTCATTGAAATAATGGCGGTCATTGTTTCAGGAATCTTATCTTTCCTTGTCGGAGCTATATCTTCTGCTGCAATAGTCTCATCAACAATTGTTTCTTGTAGACTGACTGTTTCAATTTGAGCTGTAGCAGTTGATACGGCTTCTTTCATGACTTTACCTAAATTATTTTCAGGTTGAGTTTCCTGAACTTCAAGCGAGATCATTGGATGAGTAGGTACCGTTTTTCCGCGATGTGATTCAGGCATTTCAAAAATTTTCAATTCGGCTTCTTTTTCTCCAAAAGTTGTTTGTGATATTTCAATACCTCTGATAGCATCGTAGATCGTCTCGATCGTATGAATTTCTGGTTTAGTATCTTCCTTCATGCTAGTCTCTCGATCATGAATGAGCGTTTCAAGGACAGTTTTCGCTTCGGTTAATTGAATGGATACAACACCGCTCTCTGTGACATACTTAAGTATATCTTTCAAGTCTGCGGGATAGTCTGCGGTTTGAATTTGAGATATTAATATATGTTCCTCCGGTCTGACTGACGTTTCCGCTAATACTTCAAACGGTTTCTCATCGACATTATAAGTTCCTTCAGATTCTTGAACAATTGTGTCTGTTATAGAACCAATCTCCAATGGGGAAATCGATGTAACGGCTAGTTTAATAGTAGGTTTTTCTTCAGGATGATAATCTTGTTCTTTTTCAGATGTCATCGTTTCCACCGTCACAGCTGACATAATTTCAACAACATTCAAGTCAGCTGTGATTTGTTTACTCTCTTCGATTGTCAAATCATCTTCTTTTTGTTGAGTATCGATCATTGATATCGTGACTCCTTCCAAAAGAGTGATATTTGGAGTAACTTCGAAAGAATCTACTTTTCGCTCGGGAATATATTCGCCTTCACACTCCTGTACGAGATCATGACGAATAACAGCCGTTTCATTTCCATAGGAAATTTCAATTTGAGCCGTTTGACTCGGTGGTAATCTACTTGGAATGTATGCTCCTTCTTTTTCGGGTGCATTCATCTCTTCGGTAATGCGTTGTCGTTGCGAAATTATCGATTTGGTAGCGACTTCAGTAGGTACTATTAACTCCGGATAATATTTTCCTGGTTTATCCTCAGAATAAATTTCTTCTACCATCAACGGTTCTATTGCATTGATGTTAACTCGAGGTTTTGTAAGTACTGTTTTCGTAGGTTCCAATTTATTTTCAACCAAACCTTCTTGTATTTCATAAACCGAAAGTGATATTTGTGGTAAGACAATATCTTCTGCTTTAACGCTTAAAGGTGTTATAAAATCTTCGGTCGGTACTTCGCTTTGATTAACTATGGTCTCTCTAATAGTTGTAGCTTCTTGTACAGTAACCTGAACATCCGCTTTTCGACTTGTTTCTGGTATAGTCAAAGTTAGATTTGACACACTTTCATCGTGAGTCAATGTTTCGCTAATGAGAAGACTTTCTTTCGTTATTACCGAAGGTGTAGCTTCATAAGAAGTAGCTTTGAAAGATCCAGAAAATTCATCAGTAGATATATGTGCAGTAGTTTCCATGGTAGAATATGGTTCTATCGATGAGATTGATATTGACGCTTTACGTTCGATAGGTTTGGTACTTGCCACTTGATCAATTTCTTTTTCGTGTACTGATGTCATTTGTTCTGTTAGCGCGATAACAGTGTCTAATGTGTATTTAGCTTTCTCTGATTCGGGTTTGCCAGGTGCTTGTTCGATTGTATGAGCTAATGGTATCACTTGATTTCGTTGACTAGATATATTTAAAACCATAGACGGCAGTAATTGATCTTTTGTTATTTCAAATTCTTCTATCTCTTCCAGTTGTATCTCATCTCTATCAATGTTTGATCTTTTTGGTATCAATGTCTTTCTAATTTTTTTAATAGTTTCTTCTTCCTCTTCTGTGTCTATTTGTTTTTCCATCTCTTTTTGTTTTTGTTTACGAATCAATCTGCCCTTTGAATCCCGTTCAAGTTCAATAATCTCTTCTTCGATTTCTTCCTTTTTTCTTTCTTTATCAATCTCCTCGACTTCCTCGATTTTTATAGATTGAACCCCCTCTTCCCTATCTTGTGTTGTTTCTTCAATTTGATCCCTTGGTTTTTTATCTTTGCGTTTGCGCAATGTTGTGTGTGCCTGCCGTGTGTCCTCGTATTCTGTGGAAAGTATGTGAGAATTTTGTGTCAGACGTAAGTGTTGCGTGATGTCTTTATTTTCTTGCGTTCACGCACACACACACACACACACACACACACACACACACACACACACACACACACACACACACACACACACACACACACACACACACACACACACAC
>NW_012130156.1:425672-435376 GCF_000143395.1 Atta cephalotes | reverse complement strand
ACACACACACACACACACACACACACACACACACACACACACACACACACACACACACACACACACACACACACACACACACACACACACACGCGCACGCACGCACGCATGTGCGCACTCATTCTCACACACATTTTATATCTTGCATACTTTATTCCATGACTAGAGAACGTGTATTTGATTACGATAAGAACTCAATAAACAAATAAGTAACAGGATTTTCAACAAGTGTTTGGATTTTCAGAAATGTGTAAAATTTATTGTAAATTTAATAGACTATAACATTATTAATTTTATAAACATGCTATATTCTTATGTCTCATACTATTTTCTGTTGAGCAAGGTATCAGTAGAACTTACATTTGAAGGCACAATCAATGCAGCGCAAATGAGCATCGAGTCGTGAAGCATTCATTTCGAAGCTGATATGAAAAGTAGCTGATTAAAACGTGACAGTATTGTATATTGTATTAGAAAAGGAAATAGGATTTGTCGCGTGTGGAAAGCATAGCGGTGTAAGCGAAAAAATTGCACAGCTATTATTCGATCAAGTAAAGCTTCATACATCTGAAAACATAATAAAACAGTGACTATTACAGCCGTGAACATCCTGCCTTAATATATTGTTTTTCTTTATATTAATATTTTTATAAATAAAAATACCATATTTTAAAATATAAAAAATATGGTATTTTTTAATTAAAATTTTAATTTCTGCAAAATTATTATAATTTAATTAATTATTATAAAAAGAGATTAACTATTATTAAAAAAGATTTAAAAGCATTGCTTTTTTATATAATATACTAGATATATATAAATAGAGACTTGTATCCATTCTGAATTAAATTAATTAAAATTACAAATACATGTGATGTAGCGTTAATTGTTTTAACTATGAAACTATAATCAAACAATAATAATAGCATATTTATTATAGCGAAAAATCAATTCCTTAAGTTGGTAAGTTACACAAATAGATATCTAATAGATACGTCAGTATTTATTATTTCAAACCTTTAATTTCTCGAATATCCTGTATGTGAGTAGCTTTCCTTTCGTCCTTCCTCTCTGCAATAAAAAATACTTATTCTATCTAAAAATTTAGTATGATTTATTCTTTATATGAAAAACAACAATGTAACGAATATATCGAATGTACATAACGAAAATATCGAAAAAATATCGAAGAAATATATTCAAATAAATTCAAATCTTATACGTACATAATAAATAAAGTATATCTGTATAAATAAATCACGAAGTCTACAATTTGGCTTACCCATAAAATGAACTTCCATTTTGCGAACGATATCTACTCTTTCCGTAGCATGTTGCTCAGTATCAATCTGAGAAAAGAAACGAAAAAAAATTATTATTTTTGGAAATATTATAACATGTATTTATTAAGGAAAATATAGAGCAGAAAATAGAGAACAAGATAGAGTATTTTTTCTAATAATTATTAGAAATTCATATAATGTTTGGATAATGTTTGGTCATATCTGTACCTCGGAAATTTCTGTAACTTCCCAAGCACGTGGTTTGAAATCTTCTGGAGCAAAGTGTATAATGACTTCTTCCACAGTTGCATGCTGAAGCTCAACCATTCTCATAAAAGCACGAAAACCGACTGTCGCTGCAACGAAACTTTCGTCAGTTGTCGTCTCCTCAGTAAGTACTTGGGTGATCAAAGGACCGTGGCCTTTTCTTTCCACCAATTGAACCAAAGCATTTTGAGCATCGGGAGTCTTTAGAGCAGGAAAAATCTCAGTCTTGTAAAGGCATTCGTTAATTTCGTTTACGGAAACACCTTGTCGAACCAAGTAGCCAATTGTCGCAAGTTCTCGAAGAGGAGATTCTCCTGGACCAAATTCTATCGCATCAAGTACCTCCATTATCTCATCGACTTCCCGAGCTATGTTTTCTTTTTGTCGTTCCACAATCTCTTTTACAGTAATATCTTCTTTAATTTTTTCAGCTTTTATTTTCTTTATCTTTTTTTGTCTTGTCTCTATACGTTTCATTTCTTGCAAACTACTTTCTACATGTGCTTCAGAGACTGCAACTTTCTGTAAAGTTTCCGAGGTAACTTGAGCGTGATCAAGTTTTGTTTCGATAGTGAAATCAGGAGCAATATCTTCACTCGTGATTTCTGACACGACAACACTTTCTTGCTCTTCGACAATTTGTTTGGCACGTTCTTCAAATTTAGGTATATGTTCTCGTAGTTTTTGATCGTCAATTTTTTTTAAAGAAGCTATTGCTTCAGTTACAATTGGTTCTTGAATCGGTACTATTCTTCGTGCTCTAGAAATCTAAAATATAAATGCAAGATAAATAATAATTTGTGAAAGAGATGTAACGTTAAAAACTAAACATCTTACAATACCTCTTCGGATTTATCTTCTATAAACTTTGTAGTTTCTAATAGTTGAGTCTCTTCAACATCGATAGTTCTTCTGCAAATACAAACAGCAAAAATTATAATTTAAAAATGAAACAAATTAAAAACTTTAGAATATATTGAACAAGATGAAATGGAAGATTACTGACTTTTCTTCTATCTGTTCCTTTGGAATAAGTTTCTCTTCACGGATTTCTTCTTTTTCAATTTTGAGACGTTCAGTTTTTACTTTCTCCTTGATCTCCTTCGCCTTCTTTAGTTCAATTTTTTTCTTTCTATGTGGTTTTTCTTCTTGTTTTTTAAGCTTTACATCTAGCTTTTCTTCTTCTTTGATATCGCTGGGCATTAATTGTGATTCGCTAATAGCATCGATATGAAGTTTGGCTTTTGTTACTATCATACCAATTTCATTAGTAGCTTTACAAACATACGTGGCATCGTCTTCTTTAGTAGTTTTCTTAATTGTTAGAGTAGTTTTGTTTTCTTTATCAATTATACGTACTTTTATATTATTCGTATTCATTATAAGCTTATCATTCTTATACCAAACAACATCTATAAATTAAAAAAATAATTAATTAAAACAACTTTATAACTAAATTTAAAAATCTTTGCGATGTGTATGTAATTACCTGGTTTGGGATTACCAGAATAGATACATTCAAATAAAGCGATATCTCCCTCTTTTGTATAAACATCCGTTATTTCTTGGATAAATCGTGGAACAGCTTGTGTAGCTGAAATGTTATGAAAAATTACAATTATGAAAAACTCACAATAAAAATAATCAAATAAAAGTACATTGAATTAATTAGTTTCTTATCAAATTCTGTGTTTAACGCCAAGATTATCTGAATTAATTTCGTCTTGTTAGTAGTCTAGTTAGATAAACACATATGAAAAATCATACCAGTTACTTCTAAATGGTGCGTCTTTATCATTAGTCTTAAAACAAATTCTACTTGACATTATGCTTCTTTCATCTTTGAAAGAATGTAGCTATATTATTCGCTAATCCAAAATTTCCGTCGCATTAACTTTCAAATAGCAAAAATTCTTGTAATTCTTCTTGATTATCCGCTGTATTTAATTATTGGAAAGATTCCAGATCAATTTCTCTCAACTCTAATGGAAATATCAATGGATTCATGAGTTGTCTCTTTTTGGAGCATTTTGAAACAGGAAGTCTTAGACTTGGGATATATGTATTTAATATTTTCTTTTATAGTCATGAATGAAGTCAACTGAATTGCAAATTATTCGGGAATGTGATTTTTAAATATCTTTGCGAGTTTGTTTTGATCTTACATGTTTAGCATTTTGGTTTTTTTTTCATTAATGGTAAATAGAACGGTGATTTTTGGATCTCTGGAGAATTTATTTGTTTACCAGAGTGGAGCTATTTATAAATTTTTTTTCGTACTTTGACGATAGGAACTCATAAAAATTGATAATAATTTTTTTTTTTCTGCATTTTATCAATATATCGAGATCTTTTCCTTAATTATCGAATCATTGTTCGCTTTTTTAAACATGTCTTTATTACTAAAGAATAATTGCAAAGCGACTTATTGATAACTTTTTTTTGAATATTATATTTAGTACCTTCTTTTTTAGGAGATAATTGTTTTGTACGTTTAATATTTTCACTACAATTTTTTTATATTTTTCTTTTTTATATTCTGCTTTATTGCAGAAATTATCACAAAGTGTGTTATTGCGCATAATGACTAAATGTAATTTGGGACTAATTTTTGAGTGGTGACGAATTTCTAATAGCAGTTTTATATTGGCTTACAGAATTTGGAGTAAATTTCTGATTGATCATTACGTATTCTCAGGATTGTCACACCTGATATTCTTACATCATGTATTTCAATTTGATTACTAAGTGACAACATAAGATGCGTTTGGCGTTTACGACACTCGCGAGTTTTATTTGTTCTTTAACATTTGATAAACAAGAATGAAATGATTCCATGAGCGTTGCGAGCATCAAGTAGTACCCATAATGTGTTCAATAGCAAAATCATGTTTTATCTTATTAAGTACAAGATTGACTTGGGATTTCTTTTATTTTCTGTAATAACATTATATATGAAAAATACTTATGTTTTAGGTTCATTATCTTGCTTCTTCTCTTGTAATTGTCTTACTGAATCAAATATTATTGGAGATTGTTCCTTATAAGAAAACATCTACTTGCCAAGAATATTGTATCGCAATATTATTTTTTGGTGAGTATCCATAGAATCTAAATATTTTGTCAACAAAAAATATTCTTTTGAAGAATAGATGAAGAAGTTTCATCTTTTTCATCAAGAAGTAATTTGGTATAATTTGTGGTAAAGATTTGTTGAAAAGTCGCTGGTCATAGTTAAACTCTTTTTGAGCTCACTTGTTTCTTAATGCACAATGTTATTCAGACTCTTGAAAAACTACACTTTGCATCATAAGGCAATTGAGCGTGTTCAAATAATAAACATGAATTTTACATGAGTTTCTTACCTTTTAAAGCTTCTTGCATTTCTTCCATCTGTGTGACCCACTCTGGTTTTCTGTACTCTTTTGTTCCGAGTATACCTAATCAATAAAACGAATATAAGAAACATATAACAAATGTATATCAAATCCTTTCTATCTTATTATTTAGATAGAAGAATTTGGGCAAGATCAAAGAGATTAGTAAATTTGAAATATATAAAAAATAAGACAAAAGACAATGTAAATCAAGGATGTTGTAAGTGTTTGTTGTAGTTGTAAGGAACGTATGTAAGGAACGTAAGATAATGAGCGGCTTTTTATTAGGAATACAGAGATTCGACACTTCTCCGATTGAAGAGCGCGGCTGAAAGAAATATGATTTAATACTTAATCATTAGTAAAGCCTTTGAGATCTGTAGAGAAAATGATATTACCTTCTACTGATAAATACGTAGTTGTAGTTGATACACCGAGTGGATTGTAAGCTTCAAATATGATTTCACCAGTGTCATCGGGGAAAGTTTCGGCGATTGTTAATATTGATGTACCATCTTCAAATTCCTCAATTTGGAATTCTTGCGATGAGACTATTTCTACTCCTTCTTTATACCATTTTCCTTTCGGTTTTGGTTTGCCTTTCACCTTTACTTCCAATCTGTATATGTAGCAAAAATGATAGTCACACGGTGAACACATGTACACATACGTAACATATATACATAACATATATACGTGCATAATAAAAAAATTTATATATAATAAAATATAAATGTAATTACAAACAGGGAATAGAAGTAACTTGTTAATTATGATAATGAAGTTACAGTTACAAGTTACTTTTTTGGTAACTTTATTGATAACTGCGTTACTTTTTTTGGTAACGTAATTACAACTAATTCGAGATTTATACATAACAGCTTGCCAATATGAATAATATCTGAAAAGATACCAGAAGATTTGCAGATTATTGCCGTGTTTTTATTGCTAATGCCAACGTTTTGTGAACCTTGCTGTTTATTTCATCAGGATGAGAAATATCAATGAGCTCCTTGCCCTGATAAAGTGAACAGTAACATTCACGAAACATTGCCATTAACAATGGATAAAAATACGGCAATAACCTGCAAATCTTCTTGTATATTTGAAAATAATACTCGTGAAAGCTTAAAAAGCGTTATGGATAAAATCTGCTTTATTAAAGCATCATGTCCAAATTAATCAAATTTTCCATACAAACAGAGATTATACACGAAAATATATATGTATAGAAAGAATATATATATATGTTTAGATTTTTATATATAATTATGTATATTTGTATGTGTACATATATACTTAATTATATATAAACTTTTTTATCAGATGTATATTAATTCATATTTGACAAACAATTAACATTCGTTTAATATATTAAACATACCTAGTTAATTCCCCATCTTTAGTAGGAACTAACTGAGGAAGCTTCTTAATTATCTCTGGTATAGATTCTTCTATATCAGTGTCAAAAATAGGAGTTTCCTAAAGTTAAAATCAATTTTAATATTTAATATTACATTAAGTATAATTCTATAGAATATATTGTTTGTTAAATTTTATATTTACTTTCGGAGATAGAAGATCTTCTTCTGATCCACTCTGTCCTGTGGTAAGAGATGTCGCGACTATTGAAGACGCAATTTCAGAATCCGGCACATACTCGTACGCTAAAAAGTAAATTTTATAAAATAGACAGCCATTTAAAATCGTAACTGCTTGCGTCGAATAATATACCTTCAACAATAAGCGTTGACATGCAAACAGCTTCGCCAACAGGATTCACAGCACGACAGGTATATTCTCCAGCATCTTCTGGGAATACTTCAGTAATAGCTAAACTACAGACACCCTCCACATCCTGAATAATTGTAATTTCTTTTCCTTCTTTAATTGGCATGTCATTGTGATACCATTCTACTCTCGGCGTTGGTTTCCCTTCAACGATGCAGGTTAAATTAACACTTTCACCGTCCATAACTTTTACAGGTGATAGTCTCTTTACAAATGTCGGTGAGACTAATTCAATTGCTTCTTCCCATGTTATTTCCATCAAATTAACGGTAGCTGTACAAGTAATTGAACCACCGACATTTTCAGCACGACATGTGTAATTACCAGCAAATTCTGATGTGACTTCTTTCACCATTAAAATCGATCGATTTTCTTGAGTCACAATTCTTACTTGTGATGTCGACTGCAACAAATAATATCTTTTATTAATTTGATGAAATTTTGGATAACATACTGTTACATGCAAGCATTAAAGGTTTACTTTAAACAAGCATAGAAATTGGAAAAAATACCTCAAGAGGTTTGCTTTCATGAAACCACTGAAAAGATGCTGCTGGATATGATTCCACTCGTGTTTCCATGATAACAACTTCTCCTTCTGCAACAAGTTGAGGCTGAATAGGTTCCACAAACATTGGTGCTTTTACTTCGTCTATAGTGTCTTTGCGTTCTTTAACAGTAACAGAACTCGAGCTTCTCGCTTCACCGACTTCATTCTGAACTTTTATCTCATACTTGCCGCTATCTTTGTTTGTTGCTTCTATTATATTTAATTCGGTTGTACTTTCATAAATGTCTATTTTGCGTTTGTTAGTCGGTGTAATTTCAATGCCATTGCGGAACCACTTGACTTCTGGTTTCGGTATGCCATCAAAATCAGCTAGAAGTTTCAGAGACTTTCCGCGCTCAATTATTAAAGCGGATAAAGGTCGCGTAATTCGCGGTGCTCTGAGAACAATTGGTTTGCTCACTTTAACGATGTTACTGATCACTAAATTAGCTCTGCATTCAGCGCGGCCATATTTATTTATAGCACGAACACGGTAAATTGTTTCATCTTCGGACATTGGTTGTAAAATTTTCAGTTTAGCTTCTCCAGTAGTTGGGTTGAAACTCAACTCCGTTCTTTCGTTTGGTTTTACTTCTTTTTCGTCACGATACCATTTCACTTCAGGTATTGGCATACCAGTTACAACGCATTCTAATAAAGCAGGTGTATGCTCTTCAATCATTAACGGTTTAATCGGCGTTGAAAAATGCGGTGCTATGCCTTCCTCTTCTTTTTCTGAGGATAAATATTAATTAAAGGATAAATATTTTGCATTCTTGAAAATATGTGATATTGTATTTAATATTTATAATTACCGTATGTCGTACATCTACTTTATATTAGTAATCCCGTAAATCATTGTGAATCTATTTATATTTATAGATAGATGTTACTTCTTATTTTAAAAATTATTGATATATTTAAAAGTGTTATTAAAATATATATATATATAAATGTATATATACAAATGAAATATTTGTATAATAAAGAATGTGCTTATCTAATTTTACAAAAAGATATAGATTATAAGAATTATATATCTCATAATATTCCTGTATCTGTAAAATAAATTCAAATTGTAAAAATTAAACAATTCATATTTAATATTATTACCGAATATTACAAGGTTGACAGTGGATGTTGCAACTCCAGCTGGATTAGATGCCCTACAAGAATACATTCCAGTATCTTCTTCTTTGACGTTTGTGATTTCTAAGGTTGCCGTTGTTTCAAATATAGTCATAGTATACTTTTCGCTCACATGGAGTTCTTGCTCATTTTTATACCAAGAAATTTCAGGCAATGGATTTCCTATAACAGTACATGTAAATTTGGCAGGTTTTTTCAACTCAGCGATAACAGGTTGTAATTTTTGAATAAATCTTGGAGCTATCGTTTTGTCTTTATCTGTAATTGATATATCAACTTGAGTACGTTGTCTACGTTTTCTCTTACGATCTTCTACTGTGACATCTGTTTTAATTTGTAACTTGGCAGCTTCTTCTTCGATAATATTAGAAGCGATTTTTTCAGGCACTTTTTCTTTTACTTTAGATTTTGTTACAACTGATTCAGTAATGATTTCATCTTTCTCTTCTGAAATTTCTGCTATTTGCTCCGCAAGCTTTACGGATTTTAATTCGAAAACTTTGTCTTCCTCATATGTCTCTTCAGGTAATTTTTCATCTTCTAAAGCTAATACATGTCTTTCGGGTTGTTTTAGGTCTAATTTTTCCACTTCTTCAATGGATTTTAACATAACCATTTCTTTCTTTTCTTCCGTCTTTAAATGTATTTGTTTCTTTTTTCTCCAAGAAACTTCATTTGTAAAAACTTCGTCTGTTTCTTTATCTTCTTTAAATGATGGCATAGTTTCTATCTTTCGTTCAAATAGATCTTGAGTATCTTTTGTTGTAATTATCATTGCCTCCTTTTCTTCAATGTCTATAACAGATTCTTCTTGATCAATAGGCACTACTGTTACTTCTTCCTTAAAATCAACGACTTTTTTTGTTCGCTTACGTCGCCAAGGAGTTTCAATTATCTCTGTTGACTCTTTACTTTTGGATTTTCCCTCTACAATTTCTGTTAGCATTTCAGATACTGGTTGTAATTTTATGTCTTTGGGTTCTTCCTTTTCCACTGGCTTTAAAAAAACTTGCTCTGGTTTCGGCTCTATGGGTTTATCAATTGTCACTGATTTCAATCGAATGTCCACCATTTTTTCTTCAACTTTTTCCTTTTCAATAGGTTTTAAAATGATTTCTTCCTTTGTTTCTTCCTCTTTAGAAAGTTTCCTAACAGGTTTCAACACAATTTGCTCTGGTTTCGGCTCTTCGGATTTTTTAATCTTTTTCATTGGCTTCAATCGGATTTCCTCTGATTTTTTTCAACTTTTTCCTTTTCAATTGGTTTCAAGATGATTTCTTCCTTTGT
>NW_012130156.1:418687-423680 GCF_000143395.1 Atta cephalotes | reverse complement strand
GGTTTCAAAGTAATTTTTTCCTTTGATACTTCTTCTTTGGCAAGCTTTTTAATAGGTTTCAATACAACTTGCTCTAGTTTCGGCTCTTTGGGTTTTTCTGTCTTTTTCACTGGCTTCAATCGAACCTCCTCTGATTTTTCTTCAACCTTTTCCTTTTCCACTGGTTTCAAAGTAATTTCTTCCTTTGATTCTTCATCTTTATGAAGTTTTCTGATGGGTTTCAATACAATTTGCTCTGGTTTTGGCTCTTCGGGTTTATCCATCTTTTTCACTGGCTTCAGTCGAATCTCCTCCGGTTTTTCTTCAACTTTTTCTTTTTCAATCGATTTCAAGATAATTTCTTCCTTTGTTTCTTCCTCTTTAGGAAGTCTTCTAACAGGTTTCAACACAATTTTCTCCGGTTTTGGCTTTTCAGATTTGTCCATTTTTTTCACTGGCTTCAATCGTATTTGTTCCGATTTCTCTTCTACTTTTTCTTTTTGCACTGGTTTCAATGTGATTTCATCTTTTGGTTCTTCCTCTTTGGGAAGTTTTTTAACATGTTTCAATATAACTTCCTTAGGTTGTACTTCCTCTGTTTTTGTTATTTTCTTAATGGGTTTTAATTGAAAATCTTCAGGTTTCGGCTCAATTTGTGTTAATTTCTTTGCCCGTCTCCATGGTACGTCCATTTTCTTTGTAAATATGTCTCCATTAATTTCATCGATTTTTTCAGGTGAAAGTTCTGGTTTGGATGTTTCCTTTGTCACCGGTGTATGCGTGAGGTCTTTTGACACTTCTTTTTCTTTAGGTAATTGTTTTGCTGGATGTAATGTAATTTCTTGTATCGTTTTTTGCTCTTCAATTTTTTCGTGTCTTTTTGCCGGTTTCAGTACAACAGATGTGAAATCTTCAATTTTTTCTTTAATAGGTTTTTTTGTTTTATTTTTTTCAGATTTTTGCCATGTGTCTTCGGATACTTCTTTAATGTCAAATTTTGTTTTATCAGTTTCAGTTTCTGAAATCTTTTTTTGTATTGACAGTCTTGATTTATGGCGCCATGGAACTTCAGAAATTTCCATAGGTTTATCTTCTTCCAGTTTAATTTCAGGTTTAATTATTTCAGATGTTCTTATTTTCTCAATTTCTTTTTTTTCTCTTATTTTTTTATCTCTAACCCATGGCATCTCTTCTTTTTTAGATTTTTCAATTATATTATCTGTTCTATCAATGTCGAGGATCGTAGTATCTTCTTTTTCCATATATGATATACTTTTAAATTTTTTTTCACTGCACACTTTTTTAGTAGACTCAACATCTTTATCCATTTCTATAATTATTTTATCTTCTTCTTCATGATATGGTACGTTTTCTTGCTGTACTCCTGCCAAATCTGTACTTTTTATTTTGATATGTTTTAAATCTACTTTCTCTACTGCTTCTTTCTTTAATATTACTTTATCTGACCTTGATGTTGGCTTTAATGATACTTCCTCAATGGTTTCTTTATATATTTCTTTCTGCTCCGGTTTTGTCTTTTTTAAGATTATTTTTTCTTCCATCCATGTCTTTGATTGTGGCTTTTCTTGTGGTACGTCCTCTTGCTTTTTTATTTTTTTATGAATGTTGGTTTCGTGCTGTGTCGTAACTTTAAGCAAAGTAGTATCTTCTTTCTCTTTATACATCGTAATATCTTCGTCGATATGTTTTTCTTCTCGTACTAACTTTTTTCTTGTATCTGATTTTAATTTAATATCATCGTACATCTCAGTTGAAACTTGAAGTAATGTAATATCTTCTTGTTCAATGTATTCAGCAGTTTTATCGATTTCTCTATTATTTTCTTTTTCTTTTATGACAGGTTTTAAATTTATTTTTTCCAAATCTGGTTTTGGAGATATTGATTTAATATACTTAGATGACTTTAATTTTATTGTTTCTATCATCTCTTTTTCAATTTCTTTTTGAATAGGTTTAGATTTTTTCAAAATAATTTTTTCTTCTGTCCATTGTTTTTTCTTATCTTCCTTATCTATGATTTTATCCACATCTTTACTTGCTCTTCTTTCTTTTTTGTCTGTGACGTCAATTCGTGTAATCGTTGAAATTGCTTCAGCTTCTTCTTTTGAAATTGATTTTAGATCTGCCTTATCTAACGTTGATTCCACAAGATCTTTCTTTACTATTTGCAAAGGTTTCAATGAAACGGTTTCGAGGATTTCCTTGGGTATTTCTTTTTTTTCCGGTTTTGCCTTTTTCAAAGTGATTTTTTCCTGCGTCCAAGACTTGGATTGTTCTATCTTCTCTGTGATAGGCTTTTCTTTTTTTAATTTTTGCATTTCTTCGTCCTTTACAATTGTAAGCAAAGAAGTGTCCTCTTGTTCAAGAAAATTTATTTTTTCTTCATCCAATTCGGAAGTTATTTTTGTCTTTGGTTTTATTTTCTTTAAAACAATTTGTTCCTCCGACCATGGTTTTGGTTTCTCCTGTTTCTCTTTTTTCGACAAAGTTTCATCTAAACGACGCGATGTTTTTAACAGAGTATTATCCTCTTGCTCCTTATAAAGTTCAGTCATAATATTGTCGCTAGCATATTTTTCGGTTATTATAATTTTATCTGTTGCTTCTTTAGGCACGGATTTCAACTTAATTAGTTCTATATTAAATTCGTGGATATCTTTTTTTTCAGTCTTCGTCGGTTTTAACTGAACTTCTTCTAACTTTTCTGTCGTTACATCCTTGGTAACTTTGAGAGTTTTTTTCAAAATTATTTCTTCGTCAGTCCATGGTTTTATTTGACTCTCGAAAGCTTGAAGCTTATCCAGTGAAGAATCTCTTGATGTTGTTTGTATTTTCCGCCATGGAAGTGAATCATAAATTCGAGGTAGAACGCGTCCTCTTCGCCAAGGTAACGATTCATCACCAGGTTGAAGTTGTATTTCAAATGGTAAATCATTTTTGTCGAGAGGTAAAGATCTCAGAATTACATTTTCCTTCAAATCTTGATGAGGTTTCACATCTATTTCAATACTGGCACCCGTCTCCGCGGGAACCGCGTAATAGGCTTCTTTTCTCTCTGCAAGTTATGCAAAATTGTTTTAAATAGATATAAATGTTTTTTACTATTTGTTTCATATCGTATATATATTTAAATTAAGAGAAAGCTTTATTTACATCATGATATTAAATGAAATTAAGGAAAAAAATCTATTTATAAATGATAATTTATCAATTCTTTAACATCATAAAATTAATTCTATAAATATTTTGTAATCGTTGAATAACAAGAAATAGATTTTGAATTAATTTTTCAAGACAAAGCATTTTGCCAGATAATCAACCTTGGAAAAGTGAATTATTCGTGAATTATTAATATGTAATATATGATTTGTAAAAGATTATATTCAACTGAACATCTATTTTTTTGTGATATCTACCTTTTTATGGGTAGATATCATCGACAATAAAAATATTCATTGTTTTGTGATAGTTACAACTATTAATGAAACAAGCAATTGTATGAAGAACATGAATTTTTTAATTAAATTTTGTTAACAAAGAACATTAAAATTAACACACATACACACACTTACACATTTGTGTATACATAGATTTATATGAAAGAGTTACTTAAAATAACAATATTAGGAAACAAAGTTTAGTAATGACGAGTCAAACGTTAACAATTGTATGTAGAACATAAATGTTATAAAATGTCTACAGCAAAAATATAAAACGCATGGATCTACAAAATTCTTTAAATTATTTTTAAATATTTTAAAGAGTTTGGTGATCTGACTACGTAGGAAATTTCTTCTCCGAAATGTAATAAAATACAATTATTTATTATTAAATATTATTATTATTTATTATTAAATATTATTTCGACGTTATGATGATGCAGCGATATTATTTTTTTAATCTATACGCTATATACGAGGAAATTTTGGAAGATATATCAAGAAGTCACAAATAATGGATATTTTATTAAATATAATTACGCGAGTCAAAACGTTTACTTGCAGTGACCGTAGAGTTCGCGTTGCTCATGAGTTTCTCTAAAGTAGTCTCCCGCGGAGTAACTCGGTGGGGATCCTTGACGTATAAGATACACGTCCCTATTTCATGCTACATCTAGTCGTAATAGTAATCAGTTGGAAGTCGAAGACGAAGGAACGAAGAAAATCTCGGCAAAATCGTCGTCTCCCTTCTTATAATGACATCACAGTGATTGTTCAGTGAAGTGAATAAAAAAATTATATTTGAAAGAAAAAGAGCATCGACAAGTACACTTTCTAACGTTCGTTATCTGTATAAATTCTTTCCTTTATGTGATTAATCGAAGTTATATTCGAACTGGATAATCCATTTTACTATTGTGAAGTGATACGTTAAAAATATTTATATATATCGTGCAGTGAACTGTTCAACAATTTGTATGCATGTGCACTTAGTTGTGTCAAGCAAATATCTTAAAAATATTTTGTGTTCATATAATCTGTCTTTTAACGTATATTTTAATGTCATTTCTAAAATATACAAACAAAAAAGCATTTTCTTATTCATATCTTTCTCAGCCAGCTTTAGTTAAAATGTGTGCAATTATTATTTAATTATAGAGATTACCGAGAAAGATATTTCATCTTGGAAAAGCAGTTATCAATCTATAGTTTAATATTATAATCAGAAGTTCGAAAAACTATACTTATATATGAGTGAATGCAGACGTAGATGAGTGAGTAAATATAAGGACAAAGATCTACTATTTTCTGCATGATAACATAGTTTATTAGGCGAATTGTAAAATGGATTTTTAAAATAAAAAAGAGATAGATACATATTCACTTTTACTTCTATATATCTTGTCCTATAAATTTTATGATTATATATTTTTATACACACACACACACACACGCACGCATGCACGCACGCACGCACACGCACGCACACGCACGCACACACACACGCACACACACACACACACACACACACACGCACACACACACACACACGC
>NW_012130156.1:416657-418020 GCF_000143395.1 Atta cephalotes | reverse complement strand
TATAATATATATATATATATATATATATATATATATATATGAAATGTAAGTTGTGTAATAAGATATTAGCAAACATGTAATACGTTGAAATATATTTATCGTTTAAAGTTTCTGGAACTGGATCATATATCTGCGAGCACGTGATGCATTTTAAAGTATACATAAAATTTACTATTATAATGTATAATAAATATATAATGTATAATAAATTATTACAAATAAATTATTACAAATTTTTAATTTTATTAAGTAATAGCAAAAAGCAAAAACATTAAAAATTTTAAACATTTAAAGAAGTAGACTAATAATAGATTATATATCTGTTTTTTAAAATACATTTTATAAGCACAATCTAAAGCATCGTAGTCGATGAATCTTTGCGGAGCTCTGAGCCAGCGGCCAAATATAGCCAGGTAATGTAATACACATCACGTGCTCAAAAATAACCTAAGAAAAAGGCCTTACTTGTGCACATGGCTCCTGCATCTGCTTTTCATTTGAAATGTTTTTTTGCACGAAAAAGTTAATATAAATTATTATTATTATTGTATATGTATATATATATATATATATATATACACACACACACACACATATTATATATTAATTACTGTATATGAGTATAGTGCTTTGGTAATATTTAATCAAGAATAAATTGGAAATTTTTGTTCTAGTGTGAAACTTTCCTTTCAATGTAAACTATTTGGGTTGTCCGGAAAGTTCGTGCCGCAAAAGATTTAAATTTAATAAATGAAATTAAAAATTTAAATCTTCTGCGTTTCAATTTTCCTTCAAAATCGGCACGAACTTTCCGGACAACCCAATATATATGAATATATTTTATATATAAAATATTTGTATATAAAATATGTCAAATTTTAACATAATTATATATAATTTTGTATATTTTTATAATTATATATAAAACATTTTTTCCGGGATGTTAAATACATGTTATGTATTTTATCTCTCGCACGCGACATGTGAGAGTTTAAATAACAAGATATTCTCTATTCACACATCTTCCTTCCTTCAACGGTAGATATTTTTTATATTATGATTCTTTTTTATTACAAAAATATTGAATGTAATAACTTAGATAATTAATTTACGCATAGCGCGAGATTTATAAAAATATGTTTTATTAATAATTATATAAATTTGACATATGTTTTACATCATATTGAATCTACAATTGCTTCAAAGATTTTTCTATTGAAGATCACGTGAAAATCATTGACGATAGAGATTAATAATTGAGACATATTAATAATTGAGGCGATGATTGTCGAAACGACAACAAACGAGACTTGGACATATTTAGAACATTTGGTTTTATTGCGACTTTCATTGTACAATAATA
>NW_012130156.1:407846-416637 GCF_000143395.1 Atta cephalotes | reverse complement strand
ATATATACACATACATACATACATATATGTATAATCGTAAAGTGGACGTACATATATAGTGAGAAAACTGTATAATATGTATATGTAAATATATATATTTTTTTTACGATATATTTTTTATAATCAACATCAAAATTATACAGCGAACGAGTAAACGAGTTACATATATTCAACGCAGTTGCATTGCTATTTTTCTTTTGTTTTTCCATACTGATTAATGTCGCGCAAAATTTCCAATTTTGATTTTTCTATTTACAAAGTTATAATATTCTTTGTGAAAAGCGAACATCATTTTTATCCTAAGAAGCAAATCAAAATATTGGCAATACAAGTGGAACGACATTTCATTCTACCAATCATCTATATTGTATTAATCTTAAAAAATGATCGCACTTGTCCTGATCGATTACATTACAAACAATTTCGATTTTTATTTTAATTTTGCTTTTACAGCACTTTAATTTTAGCATTACATTCGTGATTTTCTTACTTAAGTGATATAATTCTTAAGATAATTTTTGCGCGCGAAATTTGTAGTTTTATAATGCAATAATCTGAACAAGTTTCTTAATAATAATTTATTGTTATTAATTATTCCTCGTTTCACTCGCTCAACTATTCTCAAAATAGTTAGTACACAAACTCCCCGGACGCGCACGTCATTTTTAATTACAGGAGATCTGTTTGAGATGGAAGTTGAGAACTCTAGCAAGGTCGGTAGGTTACGTTTTTTTAAGGAAGGCAACAATAAAGCACAAAAATAAAAATATGGGCGGATATTTACGGCGAATCGTGCTGCGCGGAGACGTTGTAAGACTTTGAGACGATGTAAAGACGTTAGTCGCAATAAACACATTAGACGGAAATTAATGTATACATTAGCAATGATCAATTGCGATATTGTAAAAATTTTTGATATTGTAAAAATTCAATGATCATTTTATTCAACATCCATTTTATATCTATTGCTGTATCATGCGCCATTGAAAAGCAGCTAATTCTTTTGACATCTTGAAAACTACTAATCTATAATTCCCACGAGATTATTACCGATTTAATCAATGTACAACAAGAAGTACAACAAACTAAAAAAGTTAGAATAACCTTTTTCAAGATTTAACAAACAATTCGCTAATATTATTAATTTGTTAATTGATTGTTGTCATGCTACTGTCTCGAGTATTTATCTCCGGCAGTTGTTGGAGTATAATATAAGAACAATCGTGTGTCATGTTAGCAATCGATTCTATATCTTTTATTCAATTCTTACTTTTGACGATGAGTTTGGCAGATGTTTCTACGGTACCGGCTGAAGTTGTAGCGCGGCAAGTGAAAGTACCAGTATCCTCCTCGTAGGTAGTTGCTATCAACAGCACCGCATTGTTCCCTTCATGAATCATCTGAAAATGATATGTGCCATGTCTTCCCTGAATATCATGTCTAAACATAAAATCTCCTTCGATGATATGGAAGAATAATGGCAAAATATTTACCTGAAAATCTGGTGATTGTGGGATCAAGGCACCCTCTCGATACCACTGAATTGTTGGCTTAGGCTTTGCCAGACTCACTTGAGTTTTAAATTGAGCTGGTTGTCCCTCTATCACTATTTGATCCTTCAAAGGAGTCAATTTTGCCAGGACATCAGTTGTATCGGGCGCTAATTGAAAATGATGCGTCAATGTCGTTAATAAAAAATTTAAAAAGATCGAATTTGAACTTTTTATTTTTTGATATTTATTATATTTTATGCCGTTGATAAAAAATTTTTAAAAATATTGAATTTGAATTTTTTTTTTGTCTTACCGAGAACTCTGAGATTGGCAGACGTTGTGACCTCACCAGCGGGGTTTTTAGCAATACATTTATAAACACCTTCATCTTCGGGAAAGGCTTCAGAAATCCTCAAAGTACAGAAATCGCCTTCTTTTTGCATTTGAAAATACTTCGACGGTTTGATTACCTACACAAATAATATAAGCATTCGCGAATAAAATTATTTTAAAAATTCATTATGTCACAGTTATTTTATTGTAGCTATTATTTCATTATACATACTTTATCAGCTTTTTTCCACTGTATAGTGGGAATAGGCTTTCCTGCGATTCTACAAGCGAAAGCGACTGAAGTTCCTTCCTTAATGATTTGATCTCTTAATGGCTCTAGAACAGTTGGCGCTTTTTCTACTGTTGGTGTTGTAGGTTTTGTGACCTTTGTTGGAGATTGAGGTCCGCGAACAGTACATTCCGCTTCGCAACGTGCTTCTCCAGCACTGTTAATCGCAACACATTCATATTTGCCAATGTCTTCTGATATTGTCTCGAGAATCAGAAGTGTATAAATATTATCTTCTTCCAAAGTTTTATAACGGATGTCCGCTATTATCTTTTTGCCGTTCTATAATAAAAAAGATTCAAACGTAAATTAATTTAAATTTTCTGTTCACTATGCGCTATGTATAAAATCATCAATCGAATCGGCAAGTTTATAGCACATATACATTTTATATGTATTTTACTTATTTTACCTTGAGCCAATAAACATCCAAAGGTTTAGTGCCGGTAATTTTGGCATCAAATCTAGCGAGTTGTCCGGTAGTAACAGAAGCAGA
Organism: Atta cephalotes; assembly: GCF_000143395.1. Classification (NCBI taxonomy): domain Eukaryota; kingdom Metazoa; phylum Arthropoda; class Insecta; order Hymenoptera; family Formicidae; genus Atta; species Atta cephalotes. The sequence goes on along the minus strand of NW_012130156.1, from coordinate 414,026 downwards.
TTGGATTGTGGATAAGAAACTGGGTGGTACCGTGCCACCTCGTCCAGGCTGCCTTCTGCGTTCCTCTACGACTAAATTGGCACTACATTTGGCTTTTCCTCCTCTATTCTCAGCGATAACAGAAAAGACACCAGAATCTTCCATAAAAACTTGTCTGATAATTAACACTGATTTGGTGCTGAAGGTATAAATTTGAAGATCAGCTGAATTTTGTATAGGAAAATCTTCGCGATACCATTTGATAGTTGGTAGTGGATCGCCATCAAATTCAACTTCAAATTTCGCTTGTTCTTGCTCAAATGCTCTACAAGGTTGAATCTTCTTTGTAAAAATAGGAGGTTTGGCAGGTTTGACTTGACCTTGCACCACGCGTTCTTGTGTTTTCGCTTTATGTTCTACTTCTGTTGTCTCCGTTGCTGTAATTTTTCTCGTTATTTCTACGTCACCTTTGACTTCTTTTTGTATTTGTTTTTGTTTTGCAACATGAACTTCGCGACCATGAACTGTAGATTCAGATGGTTCCGGAGGATATTTTCCCGTGGCTTTAACGCGTTCTGTATCTATATCCACTTCGGTAACAAATGGTTTTTTTACATATTTCGGAGGTGCTTGTACAGGTTCTTGTTGCGGTTGTTCTTCTCTAATAATAAGAAATTATCAAATATTATCACTAAATATTTGAATATAGATTGCCAATATTATTAAATATTTATTATAATATATACTTACAAACTTTCTTCATACTTTTGAGCCATTCCCTTTGCTAAGGAATGTGCAACGACTTTATCACCAGGAATAGCAAATTGATGTGAAGCTTCTCTTAACCTGGTCTCTTTAAGCACTTGTTCCTCTTCGAGATTCATCAACTTATTATAATAATCTTCATTTTTCTTGCTCTTGACGGATTTCTGCCACTCAGTGTCTGGTTCTTTAATAACTTTAGGGCCAAGATGCTCTGTGGCAATCTCGATTCCTTGGGAAACACTTTGATGACGTTCGTCGAACACACGCTCCAATTCTGTATTTTGCCGCTCGGTCTGGTACTGTGTTAGTCCATAATCGTACCAGGCTAAAGAAACAATACATGATATCTCTGTGCTCTCGTATTTCGTACATCTCATAAAGAAGAACGCATATGGACGTATCATGGATTGGTTTAATTTTGGATTCTTAATTAGCGAATACAGCGTCCCTCTCAGTGAGGTATTATATAGCATTTGCATACATTTTCCCTTGAAAATGTAATGAATCATTTACATTATAATTTATTACAAGATCAGATTCAGAAACCTCACTAAAGCAACATTGCGTTTCTCTTAATCAAGAAACAAAAATATCTAAAATCTCGAAAATCACGATACCTAAGACACAGTACGTGAACGACGATACAACACATATCGACGACACTTAGATGACAGATAATAGGAATCGAGCTGGGTATGGAAAATTCGCATGGTTAATACATATCTGAAATTATTTTGTTTTCACATATTATCAAAAATATTGTTAGATTAAATTATTTGTTTCTTATGTACGTGCTCTCCTTCGTATTATGAGAAGGTTTTCTTTCAATTTAAAGAGAACATATATAATATTCTGAATCACAAAATTCCTTCGTTTGATTAACTAAGTAATTTTACGCAAATCATCGAATTTCATTTTTTTTTTCGACGAATTAATTAAGTTAATATACAACCGCTTGCTACTTTTCGTACGAGACATTAAAGGATGGATAATATATTAGGTGTGGGAAAAAGTTTGTGGCGTTTTTTCCGTTACATCTAACGGGCCACGAACTTTTTCCCACACCTAATAGAAAACGCATATTCAAAAAGAAAAAAAAGGAAAAGATAAACAAAAAAGCAAGAAAAACAGCAAATTAAACACATGATAGTAATTAAGATCAAATTATATATTGATTGCGCAATATTGATGAGAAATACGGAATCTGTTCGATATTTGCATTTTCTACAAACAATACCGGACATGAATTATTTTATATAACAGTAAGGGAACAAAAAATATAGAGTGCCTATAGTACAATGAATAAGAATAAATATTAAATAAGGTAAATGGTCCACCTTATCTCTTCTTCCCTGTCTGAGAAAGTTCAACTTTCTACGCGAAGTAAGGTCCACCTTCATCAAAAGTCATCTTTAGGCAGGGAGGAAGATGAGATAGAGCTTTATTTTGAATAAAACGTCTTTACAAAATCATAAATTTTCTATTTTAAAAACAAAATTTATATAAGAAAATAATGTTTTCAAAGAAAATTTTTGTTTTTAAAGTAGAAAATTTATTTTAAAGCAGAGAATTTTTGTTTTATAGCGGAACTTTTTCTGTTAAAAACTTTTTAACGAATAACGATGGCTAAAACCTGTTGGAGATCACTTTTAGGATCATGATCTTGACTACATATGTCAGGGTTAAAGTCATCGGAGCGGATTCCTCAGTATATTTATCTTAAACAAATATCTTAAATACAGATTAAGGGTTAAGTATAAACATAAGAAGTAAATAAATTGAGATTGAATGAAACACACTAATGAGCAATAAACCCGCCGTATTCTCCAGCGCAACAATATAATATATGATCGTATTTATAAGAAAAAAAAACATTAATAAAATATAAGACAATATTAACGTTTTTCCGACGATTATATTTTTCATACCTGAATGAAGTGAGAGATACGATACCCCTAAGTTGCTCTAATATTCCCGTTGATATTTCCAACCATGACGAAGAAGGAGAAGCAGAAGAAGCTGTCGGATTTGAGATGGTTTTTGTGGCTTTGGAGTGCCAAATGTGGAAAGTAGGAAAAAAGGAATCATTTATGTTCGAATAGTTTAGAGTGTTCTCTGTATTCGAATGCATGTGTCGTATCGATATATAGAAAATGTACTGCGTTTCGGTTGCTCGATATTTCCAATCTACGCTCGCCTTTCGCGAATCGTTATTGGAGATTTACAACCGTTTTTTCTTTTCATTTTCACGTGTGATATATCTGTATTATTGTAATCCATTCAAATTGTTACTGCGCATAAATTCTTCGTATTTTTCAAGAAAGTTATAGAAAGTTAATAATTAATTAATTAAATTTACAATTTTTATATTCAATTTTTATATTTCTTTTGCTTATACAATCTCATTGTTCTATAAAAATATACTTTATTTCATTGTAAGACACGAAGAAGTCATGGCCATATATTTATATGATAGGAGCGAAAACTTACGCCTTGGTGAATTTTTCAATACACCGCGGTAATCGTCGCTTCGTTGCTTCACCGTTAGAGTTGTTTCTGTACATGCTTCGCCAACGGAGCTTCTTGCAATCACTTCAACTTTTCCGTGATCGTACTGTCTCGTCTTTGGTATATCTAGATGATACATGCCATCGTACGTTAATTTATAGCGGGATCCCTGCGTGAAAAAGGGGACAAATTTAATATAATTACATTATGAATATATTTTGGCCAGAAGCATCATTTAATGTATTGCAAGTGATATTTTGAAACTTACATTGACTACCGTATGTCCATTGATTATCCACATAACTCGAGGTCTTGGATAACCAGTGACTCGACAACAGAATCTAGACCAGTCACCTTCTTCGACAATTACCGGTTCTGGTTTGCTCACGAAAATAGGTGCCGAGCGTATTTTTTCTTGTTCACCTTCTTCTTCGGGTACTCTAAGGTTTGATATTTTAAATAATACATATTATCATTTTATATTGATGATTTTTCGTCATATGGACAAATAAATACTTGAAAAAAACAATTTTTTTTCTTTTGAAAAGTCTTTTTTCTTGGAAACAATATCTCAAGATATGTATAAAATAAATTTTATGTTTTAATAATTTTATCAGTCAAAGAAATTATTTTTCTTATACACAATAAATGAAGTGTAAAATAATATCTTACATTTGCCATGCCGCTTCCATTTCTCTGATTTTCTCGATGCTTTTCATGCCTTTTGGAAGTTGAGACTCATAGATAATTCCTGGTTTTCCCGCAGTTTTGATTATAGCTCTGGTCTCGTCCATTCCATAAAGGTTCGTAGCTCTGCATAAATACTCGCCACTGTCTTCTGGATAAACCCAACCAAAATTCATTGCTACATAGCCAAAATCATAAATAGGCGTAAATCGATTCTTATGAGGTAATGGTTTCCCGTTAAAGAACCATTCGACTTTCATATTTGGATCACCCACAGGTGCCAATTGGCATTCAAATTTGGTACTATTCATTTCAACAAGATCGGTCTGATCTTGAATTTGCGTGACGAAACGAGGCGGCTGTTTTTTATCCGCATCATATAGATCGTCTTCGGTTAAATGTATTTCCGAAGTATATTTTTTAATTGTCGCTTCCATCTGCATCAAGGCTTCTGATTTTTTCATACCTTTTGGTACTTGATTTTGTAGAATAATGCTTGGTAATTCTGTGAAAAAAAATTTATTTGATAAGTCCTCTTTGATATAACTGATTTAGCTTGAACAATGAAAACTAATAAAAGATTAAAATATAACATACTCTTGCAAGATACAGCAGCTCGAGTGGTATCTTCTCCAAGATTATTGATGGCTTTGCAAACATATTCACCAGAATCCTCAGGATAAACATATAAGATATCCATAGATACAAATCCCATATCGTAAACCGTTCTATATCTGTGCCCAGCAGGTATCAATTTGCCATTTCTATACCATTCGATGTGTAAATTCGGGTCCTCTTTGGGTTCTACACGGCATTCGAATCTGACTGGTTCACCCTCGTCGATAGTTGTTGATTGGATTTGCGTGATGAAATGAGGCGGTTGTTGAGGTGCTTCTTCCGCAGGAGCTTGAGAGACCGGTCCTCGTTCCAATTCTTTTAGCTTTTCACCACTCATTCCCATTGGTAATTGAGAATCAAAATCTATTGTTTTCTTGGCTATAAAAGAGAATGAAATAAGAAATTATTTCTGTTTTATACTATAATAATTAAGATATATCTACATTTTTAAGATCGAAATATGCAACTTACATTTACAAGTAATGGCAGCCTTGGTAGTAGCAGAACCCCATTTGTTGGTAGCTCTGCAGACATATTCGCCGCTATCTCGTGCATATGTATACGACATATCCAATGATATAAATCCAAAATCATTAATTTGATGGACACGAGAACCTGTCGCGAAGGGCCGTCCATTGTGGAACCAATCAATACGCATAGTAGGATCACCCACAGGCTCGACTCTACAATCAAAGTGACTCGGTCCAGCTTCTTCAACTTCAATGTCTTTAAGTTCGACAATAAATTTTGGTGGATTCGGCATTTCTTCTTCCGCCAAAATCTCATCCTTCTTATATAGGGACTCTTCCAGTTTTTGAATGCTTTCTGTACCAGTTTTAAAATTATTCGGTAATTGAGGTTCCAGAATGATACCTTGACGTCCGCGAACTTGAAGCTTGCATGATACTGTGGCTTCACCATGACGATTGGTGGCTTTACAAGTATATAAGCCGGAATCGCGTTGATAGCAATTTGCAACTTCTAGAATGACGAAACCAAAGTCATGAATCGTTTTGACTCTACTACCAGCGAGAAGAGGTTTGCCGTTGTGGAACCATTCGACTCTCATACTAGAATCGTTAATTGGTTGTAATCGGCATTCGAAGTGAGCAAGAGAATTTTCAGTCAAAGTTAAGTCAGAAGGAGTCGTGATAAATTCTGGCGGTCTACCAGTATCGTCCTCGGGACTGATCTGACCCGAAACAGCTCCAAGACCTTCCAACTCAGCAATCTTATCAATTGTACTCTCCATACCTTTGGGTAACTGAGATTCCAAAATAATACTGCGTTTGCCCGTACATTTCATTGTGCACGTTGTCACGGCCTCACCGTAGTCATTTGTTGCTCTACAACTATATTCGCCAGAATCTTCAGGGTAGATAGGAGAAATTTCCAAAATGACGAAACCAAAATCGCAAAAAGTGCGGAAGCGAGATCCTGTTCGCAATGGTTTACCATTCCAAAACCATTCGACCTATATCAAAAAGAACAATATAATATCCAATAAAATGTATATATATATATATATATATATATATATATATATATATATATATATATATATATATATATATATATATATATATATATATATATATATATATATATATATATATATATATA
>NW_012130156.1:392079-407525 GCF_000143395.1 Atta cephalotes | reverse complement strand
TATATATATATATATATACTATTTTATTGGATATTATATTGTTAATACGCATATATATATATGCGTATTTATATGCATATGCTATACAAAATAATTATTATAAATTATACTAAAATTAAATGAAATTTAATTTACCTTTAATTTTGGGTCGTCCGTAGGAATTACTCGAGCCTCGAAATGCGCACTTTCTCCCTCTCGTAGACCATCGACATTACTCAAAGGTACAGTAAACATAGGAGCTTTGCCTCGTTCTTCTACAATTTTTTCATCTTTCGTACGTATCATTGAGTCTTCGAGATTTTGTATTTTTTCTAAGCCGCCTTCCATGCCCTTTGGAAGTTGCGATTCCAAAACAAGATTAGCTTTAGAGAAGCATTTGAGCGTTGCTCTCGTAGAATCTTCACCATATTTATTGATAGCTCTGCATTCATAAACTCCAGAATTCTCTTCATAACAATAGAGTATATCTAGGATAACGATACCAAAGTCATGGAAAGTGCGATATCGATGACCGTGAGGAAGTTTCTTGCCATTGTAATACCACTCGACTTTCAAATCGGGATCGTTCACTGGGGTCAGCCTAGCCTCGAAATGTGCGGACTGCCCTTCTACCAGTTTTGTTATGTTCGCGATCTGCGTAATAAATTTCGGTGGTTCAGCGATAGGAGTCGTAGATGTAGTTGTTTGTTCTCCCGTATAACTTTCGAGTTCTCGAATTCTAGCAAGCGAATCCGGCTGTAGAGAATCTAAGTAAACTCCGCTCTTGCCAAAGCACTTGATCGTAGCTTTTGTATAATCTTCGCCGTATTTATTGCTAGCTTTGCAAACGTATTCTCCGCTGTCGTGAGACATCACACCGGCGATATCCATTACTACAAAGCCGAAATCAGAGACCATCTTGAAACGTGACGAATGCCGTAGAGGTTTTCCATTGTGGAACCATTCGACTTTCATATGAGGATCACCTACTGGGATTAGAGTACACTCAAAGTGAGCTGATTGGCCATCCTTTAAACCTTCCAAAGATTGAATTTGCGTTGTAAATTTAGGTTTTTGTCCCTTGGACTTGTCGATGCATTCTAATTGCACGCTAATTTCTGCTTTACCCCATTTGTTAGTAGCTCTACAAGAATAAGTACCTGAATCTTCTATTTTAGTACCAAGAACTTCCAGAACAACCATGCCGAAAGCGTAAACGGTTCTCGTGCGATGACTAGCTTCTAAAGATTTGCCATTGTAAAACCATTCAACTACCATAGTTTGATCACCAGTAGGGATCAGAGATGCTTCAAAGTGAGCGATCTCTCCTTCCGAGAGATTAGTCAAATTCTCGAATTGCGATGTAAACATTGGTGGTTGACCTTCTTCTTCTCCTAGAGGAGCTCCTTCTTGCCGTTTCAAAGATTCCTCCAGATCTTGAATTGCTTCAAGACCTTCTTTGCCTTTGGGATGCTGCGACCTTTCAATGATATTTTCTTTCGTAGAACAATAAACCGTCGTTGAAGTGAAAGCTTCGCCTGCTTTGTTATAGGCCTTACAAGTGTAAATACCAGAATCACGCTCATAAACGTCCGTTAAGTCCAAAGTGACAAATCCAAAATCGCTAGTCATTTTAAAGCGTGAACCATGTTCTAAAGGTTTTCCATTAAAGTACCACTCAATCTTTAAATTAGGATCATCCTTTGGCTCAACTTGTCCCTCTAGATGTAATGGTTCAGCTTCTCCCAATTTAAATTCAGGTCCGAGAGGCACTGTCCAGATCGGTTTAGGATATTCATATTCAGGAACTTCTTCTGGTCTTTTATATTTTGATAGATAAGCATCTTCGGCTTCTTTTACTTTCTCAAGTCCGACTTCTCCTTGTGGATGTTGCGTTTGAAGATAAATATTTTGCTTGCTAGTACATTTTAAAGTACCAGATGTCTGTGCACTTCCTTTTGAATTTGTAGCTTTAACAGTAATAACTCCAGAATCTTCTTCGTAAGCGTGAGTTAAGTCCATAGCTACATAACCAAAATCATAAGTGCTTTTAAATCTCGCACCAGTCGGCAAAGGTTTATTGTTCAAAAACCATTCAATCTTCATAGTTGGATCTTTCGACGGTTCTACATTGCATTCGAAGTGAGCGTTATCACCTTCGATGCATTCTACATTATTTAAATGAGTGATAAAAACTGGTTCTTCGTAAGTAGGTTCCGGTTGATCAGTAGAGATTCTCTGAGGCTGTTCCAAAGCATCGATTTTCGATAGAGCATCAGGATGCAAAGTATCTCCCAATAACCAATGACGATCGGCAATTTTCAAACTACAAGTTGACACTGCTTCTCCCAAAAGATTAGTTGCTTTGCATGTATAAATTGCGGAATCATCTGGTCTTAGTCCGTTGATCGATAGTGTTACTAGACCGAAATCAAACGTACTACGAAGCCTCGTTCCAGTTTGAAGAATTATACCGTTCTTAAACCATTCCACTCTCAAATTAGGATCCGCTCGCGGTTCCACCTGAGCTTCTAAATAGACATGTTGACCCTCTATCAATTTATCGAAACTTTCGAGATGTTTGGTGAAAACTGGTGCCTGCTGTGGAGTTGTATCGACAAGCATTTCTGGCACTTTATTCATTTCTGCTTCTTTCAATTGAATCTTCTGCCACGCATCCGTTTGTATGCTCTCGGAATCGATGGCTGAACGCGCTTTTACTTTCAAAGAGATCGATGATATTGCCTCTCCTGCATTATTAATCGCTTTGCAAGTATAGACTCCAGAGTCTTCAGGGATAACTTTTAAAATGTCCAATGTTATGTACCCGAAATCATGATTTACGTGAAAACGTGACCCTAAATATCGATGCACAATGATTTTGTTAATATTACATACCTGCGATATTATAATAGTAATTTAATGTTAAAGAATTTATATCTTACCCATTTTTAATTCAACTCCGTTCATATACCATTCGAATTTTAAACTCGCGTCGCCGACAGGAACGACTCTGCATTCGTATCTAGCCATTTGTCCTTCCCAAAGTTCCGTTGGTCCAGTTAATAACTGCGTGAAAATCGGTTTATCAAACACTTTTTCCGGTTCCTCGGGTCGTCCGGCTTCCTTGGCTTCCAACTGAGCGATTCTACGTTGTGCCTCTGGGTGCTGAGTATCTAACTGTATGCTCGCCTTAGCTATATGTGTTATATAATAATATGAGAATAATTTATTAAATAGATTAAATAATTAATCGTACTAAAGATTACTCGTTAAAAAATCAATTTTGATAGCTTTAGTTAAATAGATAAAAAAATCATTTACTTTTGATCTTCATTGAAGCTGTGGTAACTGCTTCGCCCAACGGATTAGATGCGCGGCACATATAAACTCCTTCATCTTTATCACGTACATGAGCAATATCCAGTGATACATATCCAAAGTCATGCACTTTTGTGATTCGCGAACCTAAAAAAATTACAGTAAAAATTTATTTCATGCGAGAATTATATTGTCGCAGTATTATAGAATTATACTAATATTTTGCGTTTTAATATTCAACTTTTGTATCTAGGAATTCTTACTTGTCTCGAGAGGCACTTCGTTTCTAAACCATTCCACTTTGAGCATAGGATCACCTACTGGTATGAGTCTGCATTCGAAATGCGCAGTGTGACCTTCAATAATATTATCGATATTTTGCAGTGGTTGCGTGAAGACTGGTCGCTGTCGAGTTTGAGGCTCTGGAACCTCCGGTCTCTTCCATGGTTGTTGCGCTTCGAGCTCCCTGATTTTATCCATTCCTTCCGGCCGTTGAGAATCCAAAATAATGTTATCTCTTGGGATTACTTTAAGCTCGATTGAGGATACACATTGTCCTAATGCGTTAATCGCTCGTACGGAATATTGTCCTGCATCTTCGGGTACGGCATGACCAATGTCCAAAGCTACATATCCAAAATCGAAAGTTACATGGAAACGCGCTGCCGATGGTAATGGTTTACCATTGTGAAAGAATTCGATTCTTAGATTTGCGTCATGCAGAGGCTCTACTTGACACTCGAAGTGAGCTGTTTGCCCCTCATATACTTCAGTGGTACCCTAAAAAAATTTTTCGTATTCACTTCTTTCACTTCATTTATTGAGCTTTATATATTTGCCACAATAATAGGCATCAATAATTTATATAAGTTGCTTTTTTATCATTCTCATTATTATTCATACTGTTATTATTATTTACCCTAAGCTCAGAGACAAATCTCGGTGGTGTTGCTGGCGGTTCCTCAATTTCTAATCGTGCAGGATGACCTTGAGACTCTAATTCTCGAATCTTCTCTAAACCATCCGGATGTTGGGTATCCAAAAGAATACTCCGTCGTGCTATGATAAAAAAAGAGATTATAATTATGTATTTTGTTCTTGTGCTTACTTTTTAAATAAAATAAATCTGATTTTACGATCAATCTTGATCCAAAGAGTTATCGATTTGACGTTTCTTGAAATGTCATATAATATGATTAATGATTTTTTAAAGTATAATATTTTTATGTCGTTTGCAAGACACAACTTGTTTGAGTTTGCAAGAATTTATAGATTTCAAAGAAAATCTTCTTTATAAAGGTATTGCACTATTTAAATAGTCTTTTTTTATTCATAAATTATATCGCTGTTTATATGAATGTTGTGTCGAGTTCTTCATCAGTGAAAAATTAGACTTTGGATAGAGTGTATTTTTTGCTGATATAGAACAATTAGCATAAAACCAACATGTAAGAATATATCAATTTAAGTAACATGATATTGTAGATACTTACAACTGACTTTGATAGTGCAAGTATTAACGGCTTCGCCAACTAGGTTGGTTGCTTTACACATGTAAGTACCGGAATCTTCAGGATAGGTATAAAGAATATCAAGAGCGACATAACCAAAATCATGTGTTGTACGGAAGCGATGACCAGTTTTAATCGCAACTCCATTAACAAACCTATGAAATTAAAGAGAATTCAATCAAGGACTTATTCAGCATTGTATTACCATTATATCATTTTGTGTGTGTGTGTGTGTGTGCGCGCGCGCGCGCGTGTGTGTGTGTGTGTGATATGTATTGAATATTGAGTATACCATTCGATTTTTAAATTCGGATCGTTAATCGGCTCCACACGACATTCTAAATGAGCGTGTTCGCCTTCCTTGAGATGATCCAAATTATTCAACGGTGTCAAAAATACAGGTTTCTGATGAATAACCTCTTTTTCGATTTCTTCTTTAACTTCGACAGTTTCCAGCTCTCGAATTTTTTGTAAACGTTGTGCATCCAACGTATCGAGACATAAGCCTTGTTTTGCTATTTTTATTTTAAATTAAAATAATTGGTAAATCATATATTCATATTTTTAATAATTTTTAATAATTAAAACCATTGTAAAAAAATAAGTTATATAAAATTTCATTCGCACTTGTAAATTTGCAAAGTAAACATATGAAAAATTATCTCGCTTTATCTCGTATTCTTTCGTTTGTTTTGAAAATCCACGAAAAAAGGACATTATTTAATGAATATACGGTGATCATACTAAATATAGTTTATGAGAATATATTATAGTGTAAATATAAAATATTACTTACAATCCACGCTAATCACACAAGTAGTGATCGCTTCGCCTACAGCATTTCTTGCTTTGCACATATAGGTACCAGAATCTTCAGGATAAGCATAGAGAATATCGAGAGCGACGAATCCAAAATCGTAGGTTGTTTTAAATTTATGTCCTTGAGGAATGGGGCGTCCATTTCTAAACCATTCGACAACCATTGTCGGATCATTCACAGGAGTTAGCGTAGCTTCGAGATGAGCGTTTTTGCCTTCTGGAAGATGCTCAATATTTTTCAATGGTCGTCCGAAAGTGGGCTTCTCAGCGATGATCGTATCTTCTTCGATCACTCGTTTGTACCTTGAATCATCTTCAAGATATTGTATTTTTTTCAATGCGTTCTCGTGTTGCGTGTCATGAATAATTGATGCTCGAGCTAGAAAGAGATTTGTATTTAAATTAATGCAAAGAAATATAAAGAAGAGAAAACTTAAATTGTCATAGAAGATAAAGAAGAATAAAATATAATGTATAAATTAAAGTTAACAATTAAAAAAAATGCTGCACATATGCTATATACACAACGAAATCGATTAATCCTATGTTATCATGCAAATGTTCTCATGTATTACTCACACTTCACATCAAGATTAATCGAGCTCTTCGCTGATCCCAATTTATTAGTGGCTTGACAAGCATAAGTGCCCGAATCTTCGGCATATACGGTCAATACATCCAACGATGCGAATCCAAAATCACAAGTAGTTCTGTATCTGTGACCAGTGGATAATGGTTTGCCATTGTGAAACCATTCCACTTTCATGTTAGGATCAGGATAAGGTTCTATGCGACACTCATAATGTGCGCTTTGTCCTTCGACTAAACTGGTAGGTCCGTTCAGTTGTACCGTAAAGGATGGCTTATCTTTTACCACAAACTCCTCTTCCTCGCGACGTTGATATTTCGTAGTATCCTCTAGAGCTTGAAGTTTCGATAAAGCGCCCTCATGTTGTGATTCGAACTGCAACGCTGCCTTGGCTGCATTTTGTAAGAATTTTTAACATAGCGCATTGTAGGAATCGTCCAAAGAAATCATACATTGAATGTATTCCATGAAACAACTAAAGTTTTCAGTAGACTCATAGTATATCGAGTAAATACGCAATACTTATTTGTAGATAGTAACAAATAAGTTTAATAATCAAATCAATAAAGTAAGAATAAAATTTTTTTTAAATGTCATATTGACAGTTACGTGGCAAATCGGTATAAAATTTCAAACATCATTTCAGATTAACGATATAAAATTAAAAGTATAATTAAAGTAAATGTTAATAATGTTAATTAATATCGGGATAATCTATCAAATTTATAAAAAATAAGTATTATCTTAAAATTAGTTAGTAGATTGTGAAACGTAAATACATACCTGAGTTGTGCGTTAAATTAACATGATATACTTACATTGAACGAACAATGTTGCTGAAGTAACTGCTTCTCCAAGTTCGTTTGTAGCACGACACGTATAAGTGCCTGAATCTTCGGGATTGACGTATTTCATATTTAAAGCGACATATCCAAAATCGTGCATGGTCGTTACTCGATTTGCTTTTGAAAAGTTAAAAATTGTTAAAAAAATATTTTAAAAATAATTCTGATATACTTTCATGTTATATAAATTATAAATTCACAAAATATATAGGCTTACAGGCTGAAATAGGAACTCCATTACGTAACCATTCTACTCTGAGTTTAGAATCTCCAACTGGAATAACACGTGCTTCGAAGTGCGCTGCTTGATTCTCAGCAACACGAAGATCTTTTATCGGCATCGTAAATACAGGGGCTTGCGTAATAATTTCCTCGATTGTAGTTTTACGTTGATAACGAGACGTGTCCTCCAATGAGCGAAGACGTTGAAGAGTTTCTTCGCTCTGAGTCTCTGTGTAGATTGACTTTTTAGCTATGGATAAAAAATAGTAAAATTAATGCTATTGATACTAGAAGAAATTATCGAATAAACTTTTAAATGACGAATCTTACAGTGAACGATAGCGGTTGCAGAAGTGATAGCTTCACCAATAATATTTTTAGCTCTGCAAGTATATGTCCCAGAATCTTCGGGGTACGCGTACATAATATCAAGAGCAACAAAACCAAAATTGTTTGTTTCAATGAATCTCGAGCCTGCTTTCACTGGTTTATTATTATGGAACCATTCGATTTTCATTGTTGCATCGGATACTGGAATTAATCTACATTCAAAATGTGCTCGCTGGCCCTCTTTTATCTCGACATTATTTAATGAAGTTGTGAAAATAGGCGCCTGAGTGGTAGTTTCTTCAATAACTTCTTGTCTTTGATATTTGGATTTATCCTCAAGATAGTGAATCTGTTCAAGTCCAAGCTCATTTTGCGTGTCCGTTAATATTTGTGCACTCGAGCGACACGTTAAAGTACAGAGTACTTCGTCATTTCCTACCAGATTAACAGCACGACAAGTGTATGTTCCTGAATCTTCGGCAATCAAATCAATTACGTCCAATGCAACGTAACCAAAATCATGAATTGGACGGAAGCGATGTCCTGCAAATTGATTTGTATAAGATTAAATATAATTTTATAGATGCGAACTAAACATTTAGAGAAAAGAAAAATGTAGTTAGATAATATATGATTCATTCGCGTATGTTACTATTACAGAAGAAATAATAAATTACCTATCGTTACTGGATGACCATTTTTAAACCACTCGACTTTTAAATTCGGATCCGTTACCGGCTCTAATTTGCACTCGAAATGTGCATGTTGTCCTTCTCGAAGATTTTCTTGGTTTTTTGGTTTTGTAATAAATTTCGGCTTTACAGTGACGACTTCATCCACTAATTCATGCCTTTTGTATTTTGACGCATCCTCCAAGTACTGTATTCTTTCCAATCCTTCGGGATGTTGAGACTCTAGAAGTAAATCTTTCTTGGCGTGCACTCTTACAGAACACGAAGTAATTGCTTCACCGAGCTGATTTCTAGCTTGACAGGTATATACACCAGAATCTTCAGGATAAACGCCGAGAATATCTAGAGCCACATAATCAAATTCGTAAGATGGTCTGAATCGGTGACCAGTTTTGACCGGTCGACCATTAACGAACCAATCGACTTTCATAGTAACATCACCAATTGGTTGAAGGCGACATTCGAGATGGACATTGGTCAATTCTACCGTTTCAATATTGTGCAAAGGTCGAGTGAACTGAGGTGCTTGCATCACCGTGACATCTTCGTGTTGAGTTTTGCGATATCTATACACAAATGAAATAATAAATAAGACAAATAATCATGGAAAGATATATGAATTACAAGGCGATAAATAAAAGCAAACCTTGATGCATCTTCCAACATCTGTATCTGCTCAAGTGATTGTTCATTTTGTGTTTCAGTGACGATGTCAGATCTTCCGATAATTCTGACGCAAGCAGAAGTATGCGCAGTACCCAGATGATTAGTAGCTCTGACTGTATATTCGCCAGAATCGTAAACGGTAGTGTGTACTATATCGAGTGCGACAAATCCGAAATCGTAATAAGTTCTGAATCTAGAACCGACTGTGACCGGACGTCCGTTTTGAAACCATTCAACTCTCATTGTAGGATCACCCATCGGTTCCAAACGACACTCCAAGTGAATATTTTTGCCCTCGCTAACTGGCTTAGGATCACTCAACGGTTGAATAAAAATTGGTTTTGATTTAGAGATCTCTTCGATATGATACTGCGGCTCAATAAATTTGGATTCTTCTAAACGTTGAGTTTTTTCATAAGTTCCACGATGCATACTGCTGGTATCTATGCTGGAACGCGCTAAAACGAAGAATCAACAAAGCTCAATAATTGTTTAGTTCTTTGTTTAGTTCTCTGCAAATTGCTTCAATGCTGCATAAATAAAATAGTAAAATCTTACTTTCTATGGTCATGGTGGCAGATAAACGAGCTTCTCCACGAGAATTTTTAGCCACAACGGTGTATGTACCAGCATCTTCAGGACGAACTTGAAGAATATCAATGGAAACGTATCCGAAATCGTGATATGTTTGAATTCTATTAGCGGCAGTAATAGGTTTGCCGTTGTGGTACCATTCGATCTTCATACTTAGATCACTTTGAGGTTCAACACGTGCCTCAAAATGCGCCCGTTGACCTTCTACGATCTTATTGGTACCTTTAAGATTACCCAAAAATCGTGGTGCTTGCGTAATCTGCGTTTCTTCTTGAATCTGTCGCGAATATCTACTCGAATCTTCGAGAGACTGAATTTTTTGGAGACCAGTAGGATGTTGGCTGTCATAAATAACATCATTTTTGCTGATCACACTTAATTGAGCGATAGTGTGAGCCTCACCGGCTCTGTTGTAGGCTCGACAAGTATACACGCCAACATCGTGTATCGTTACGTATTTAATGGTCAATGCCACATAACCGAAATTGAAAAAAGTTGTAATCCGAGAACCTAATCCCGAAAATATTCCGTGAATACAAATATATGATATACGTTTCGATGAAAAGAATTATATATTACTCACTAGCTTCTACAGGTCGTCCATCTTTCAGCCACTCAACACGGAGATCAGCATCATTGATTGGTTCGAGACGTGCTTCAAAATGAGCGAATCCGCCTTCTCGTATGCTGCTTTGATCCTTAATAGGCGATTTAAATTCCGGTGGGCTACTCGGTTCAGGCTGCTCCTGCACATACTTTTGGTGCATCGCCTGTTGATATGCTTCCAATTCCTCGGCAGCCTCTATGTATCTCAGTTGTTCGGGAATACCCAAGTCTGTTGTTACGCTTGTTCGCGCTACACAATAATTAAGACATCAATATTCGAGAATATTGAAAAAAAATTATTTGAAAATCGTTTGAGAATAATTATCCGTAACAAAACTAAGACTCACCAAAGACACGAAGAGTCGCGGAACTGATGGCCTCTCCTAAGCGGTTCACAGCTCTGACAGTATAAGAACCTGCATCTTCAGCCCGTAGGTGCATTATATTGAGTGAGACGTATCCGAAGTTGAAGATGCTAGTAATTCTTGAGCCTAATAAATAGTTAATATTAATAGTTTTTTCATAATATTTTTTTTAACTATTAAAATCGTTTTTTTTTAATATATTAATACTTACTCGCTGTGATTGGTTTTCCATCCTTGTACCACTCCACTTTCATGGTAGGATCGCTAACAGGTGTCAATTGCGCTTCGAAATGGGCGTTACGACCTTCCTGTAGCTCACCAAGATCCTGGAGCGGGCGGATGAAAACCGGTCGCTGTGAAGAGGTCTCCTCCACGCTCTCCTGTCTTTGATACTTGCTATAATCCTCGAGCTGCTGAATATATTGAAGACTATCGGGGTGTTGGCTTGCTTGTTCAATCGTGGCACGTGCTGAAAAAAAGAAATAATTTATAATTATATAGAATATAGTTATATTGAGCAAAGGTAATAATTTATCGCAAGAGAAATCTATAAAATATTCTTTACTCACGGGTTACACTGAGGGTGGCTCGAGAATCGGCAATTCCGGTCGAGCTTACAACGCGGCACAAATACTCGCCGCTATCTTGAAGAACGATGCTAATGAGATCGAGTGAAATAAAACCGAAGCGAAAGACGGAAGTCGCCCGGGAACCTATGAAAGATATATGCGCCAATATAAATCGGTTGACTCGATAATACTTTGTTGAATAAAAAAATTAGATGTAAAAGTTTTTTACTCACTTGCGTCGAGTGTTTTGCCATTGACATACCACTCCACCCTCATAGTGGGGTCGCCCACCGGTTCGATTCTGGCCTCGAAGTGAATTCGTCCACCTTCGATTTGATGAACATCTTTTAATGGTATAATGAAACGTGGCGGGGGATAAATTTTGTCTTCTTCAGAAGGCGGCAAATAAGGTTTCGCGCGTTCCACATGTCTCAGGTAAATCACTTCGGGGCCAGGCGCTGGTCTGCAAATATTTATTGTTCAGTTTTTTTATCTCACAAATATTTATTATTGAGTTTATCTCATTAAAAGTCAATAGATTTTTTGTTAAAAAAAATAAAAGTCAATTTTATGAATAGTATAAAGTTCTGACTCTACGTTTTATCTGCGCTTCAATATAAAATATACGATATAAAATAAAACATGGAAAGATCAATGTTAATTTGCTAATTTGATAAACACTTAAGAAATCAACTCACTCTGGTTCGATGACTTTCGTTGGTCGGGGTAAATTCAGGCGTCTTGGTTCCGGGGTCGTTCCTTTTGGCGTCTCTACAAAGAGCCGTGCTCGAGTTGCGGTGGAGCCGGCTATATTTTGCGCTGTACACTGGTACCAGGCTGCATCTGAAAATTTGGCGCATGGGATGTCTAAAGTCGAAGCTCCGTTACCATCACTCGATATACGTATTTCGGGACTAGGCATTATCGGTACGCCATCCTGCAAAAATTTTTGGTGTTAGGGAAATTGTGATTATATAAGCAAATAAAAGTCGAATAAATTATTATACTTTTTGCCATGTGATTCGTGGAAGGGGCGTGCCGACTGCACGTGCCATAAAGATCACAGGTTCTCCTTCCTTTACTCCCGTTGTAACAAAACGTTCGACAAATTTCGGTGCAACTACCTGTTCTTTTTCGATAACGCTTAAATTGCATTGACAAGAAGTTTCGCCGGCTTTATTCCGCGCAATGCACGTTACTACGCCAGCGTCAGCGCGATTCACATTCGTGATCATTAATGAATTGTTACCAGATTCATTTACAAGGATTTTATGAGTCATGTCATTGGCGACTTGTTGGCCATTTATATACCAAGTGACTTCAGGATATGGACGGCCAGTTACGCGACAGTCGAATCTGAAATATGTTGTTTGTTAATATCTCATGTTAATATCATAAACATTATTCATCGAAAATTATATTTAAGAACGAAAGAAAAGCTGGAAAGATACTAAAAATAAAACAAATCAAAACGTACCGCGTCATTTTGCCTTCGGTAGCTTCCTTATCTGTGATGGTACGAACGAAATTCGGTGGCAGAATCTTATTAGAGTCAACAGATTCATTGATTGAATCTATTTGTTGAGTCTTGATAAATTCCTTTTGATGCGCTTGATACAGAACTTGATCTACTTGATCACTGGATTCAATTGCTAGATAAGCGGAGCTAACGGTACAACCTTGAGGATTCTCAGACAATAATGTATAATGACCACTGTCTTCTGGCAAAGCGACTCGAATTCGTAAAGTAGCCTGCTGATTCGAGTAGCTCGTTTCTAGTCGTTGAGAATCTCGAATTCTCTGACCATTTTTGAACCATGTTAACTACAACAATTTAGCATATACTAAGTTAATAAGCTTATAGGTATTTCATGAACAATTAAATATCTCTTTTAATGATGACGTAGAAATACGCCTTAGAGAAAATAATTATAAAAATAATTATATATATATATATATATATATATATAGCATTGAAGAGCAAAATGTAGTGTAAATTTCTTTAATATTTCAGTTTTCAATGCAACTTCAACTTACTCTTGGTTTCGGATTGCCAGTTATCTTTGCGGTAAAGACAGCGTCCGATCCTTCAACGATCTTCGAGTTTCTCGGTTTCTGAGTAATTTGTGGAGGTGCGATCGGACCCAGATTACGATCAACTATCGTAGAAATTTGCAAGTCAGATTCATTCGCAAAACGGCGAGTAATTGATTCACGGAACTCCAATTCGCGCAACAATCTGTATTCAAAAGTATCAACCTGCACATTTAAAAAGTAAGTAATATTACTTTAAGCGTTTTTATATTGTTATTTTATCAAAACAGCACATATCAAGTGTTTAGCTGTAATACCTTAAAATCTTCAATGCTTGTTGTTGTGCCATTAACGTAACTTCGTTTATCGGTTGTTTGTTGATAACTACGTTGTTGAAAGATTTGACTTCCACTTTGCATTTTCTGATCGCTAGTCTGAAAACTTTGCGAAAATTCTTTCTTGTAACTATCTGTTAACTGTTGCGCTGGAGGACCAAATCCCTCTGGCTGTATGTAAACTGAGCAAATAGCTTCGCCTAAAAAGTGAAGGAAACATGTAATATGCTTTTTCTATTTGTTTTGTTTTCTAACATTGATTCCAACAGAAGAACAGAATGTTTAAAGAATATGTATTCTAAGTGGAAATCATAAAAAAAGAATCTCTACCATATTGATTCTTTGCACTGCATGTGTACTCGCCCTCATCCCCCGGACCGATCTGATTAATTTGAAGTGTGACAATTCCAGAATTTTCATTATAAGACATTCGGATCTTTCGTGATTCTAACAATGGTATCCCTTTGTGTGTCCAAGAAACTGATGGTCTCGGATTACCTCGAACACAACCTTCAAAAATCGCGTTACCACCTTGCGCGAATCTCGCATTTTTGAAGATTCGCTCGAAAATCGGTGGTGAAGGATCCCCGGGTTTACCCGTAAATCTGTAAATAATTTAATGAAATTATATTAAAAATATTATTGAATACTATAATTGATGAATGTTGTAATACTTACACTGGTACCGTTGGCGTTGTTTGCATAACGACCTCTCCTTGAACTGTAGAAATAAAAGAAATAAATGAAAATTAATTTCTTTCTATATGTATAATTAGAATGTAAATAATATTAAACATGAAAATTAATCTATTTTATCAGGAATTAAATTCAATTCCCCCTCCCCAATGGAAGGATTATAACTTCTATATATTTTCGCAATGGTTCGTTCTCAGGCTAACGAGTAAATTGATTTAAATTACGATGCGTCCCGATATAGATATAATTTGATGAAAAAATGCGGCATCGTCATCGCGCGTAACGGCGACAAGAAAATAACAGCTTGTGAACGGTTCGTTTCCTCGATTAGTTCTACCCTAATTGGAAAGTACGACAGAAGTTATACGAGGAAGAAAGATGTGCACACATAGTGATTTAAATGTGATCATGTATAGTTTTGCTCGAACAATAAACGAATAAGTTTTAGAAGATAATCAGTAGCTGAATAAAATCTACATGATGACAGAAAATATAAAAGGATAAATTTAAATATTATAACATAAAAAGATAAGGATATTAATTGAAATTTTTATAATGTTTACAAATATTTCTATAGGTTATCTTCTTCATTTCAGAAATAAGATTTAATAATTTAGTTTAATAATTCAATTCTATGTGCAAAAGACTAGCCATTGATTGATTGTTTTGTACATATAAAATACTACATTTATATTTTCCACATATTTAAATATGAAATTTAGTTGTACAGACTTTCCTTAATTAATTTATTAAGTCTATGGATTAATTGTCTAATTACAAAATTAATCATTTCTCTCATTATATGTGATATCGCGACATTTAGCATCATTTATTTCACGATTTGCGAGTTACGGAGAAGACGAAAGACGTAACATGCTGCTACAAGCACAGGATTGTATTTTTGCATTTGGATAGGGATCACGTTACCATGAGCCATTTTAGGCACAACTATCTTTGCTCAGCGCTGCGCACCGCGACGAGTCGCGACGCGATGCGTCTACGCCGTCCATGGACCAATCGCATTTTCCGTTACGCAAAAGCAGTCACTGACCAAAATAAAACTGGGTCCAACATTTCTTTTCGTCTTATATCTGCGAACGTTTGTGTAAGATTTATATATTTTATATCCATATATTGAATTTTTTAATTTAAATTATCATCTTACTTCTCTTTTTCTTATTCTTTCCTTTTTTAATTTATTTTTTTACTATTCTCTCCTCATCGCTCTTTTTGATCGATAACCGAGCTTGACTGATGTCAAAACTAGAATCAG